>NW_027209515.1:0-20312 GCF_027789765.1 Dendropsophus ebraccatus | reverse complement strand
GTGCAGGGGAGCAGGGATCATCTGTGCCGTGTACAATCGGCGGCCCAGGCACTGTCAGGACCGCAGCAAGCTACAGCACTGCAATGTGAGCTGCCATCTCCTATACAGTCACAGCTGCAAGCCCCAGCAAGAACTCCTCTGATTTCCCCCCAAGGACGTTCCACTCATACAGTGTCCAATTAATATGCAAAACAGTAGCCCTTACCTGCACAGAGCTCTGACTCTGGCATACATTCCAGAAATACCCCTTTGCTTGGCTGCCAAATCCAGGCTCCTCAATATCTCTAGGGGCCCGTTCCCACTGAGGAAAGGTGCGGAATTCCGCGACGGAATTGTCCGCGCGGAATGCCGTTAGCCTCCCGCTCATAATGGGAGTCTTGGCAGGCGCGCGCTCCTGCCCTGTCCGCGCTGAAGAATGAACATGTTCATTCTTCACGCGCGTACAGAGCAGGAGCCTGCGCCTCCCATAGACTCCCATTATGAGCGGGAGGCTAACGGCATTCCGCGGGGACAATTCCGTCGCGGAATTCCGCTACTTTCCTCAGTGGGACGGGGCCTTACTTTGCAACCACATGCTGATATACCTAACATCCAACACATGGAGGCTGCTGCCGCCCTGAGGGCGCACCCGGAACTGCAGGCTACTAGACCTTACTCCCATCTAAAAGCGAATTAAGAGTCAATGGCTTCAGACTTGAAATGTGCTTGGAGGCAAGATCTGGGTGTGGTGAAAGCAGACATATCTACGTTGCAAGTGAAAGTGCAGGAATTGGAGTCTTTTAAAGCTTCTGTTCAACACTCTCTCTCCGATTTGCAAGCGAAAGTTTCTTCTCAGGCCTCCCAACAACAGTATCTCAGCTTCCAAATGGATGATTTGGAGAATCGCAATGGAAGAAACAACATAAGGATCAAAGAATTGCAGAAGCTACCGCCCCACCGACCTGCTCTCAACGTTAACCGGCATATTCAATATGTTATGGGGAAAACCTCCTACTGCTCCTTTGGAAATTGATCGAGCACACAGGGCGCTACGCCCGCAAAGCTCCGACCCTAACAAACCTTGGGATGTGATATGCCGAGTGCATTTTTATGCTGTCAAGGAGGAGATAATGAGAAAGGCGCGACAACTGCCAGAGGTGGACTTTGATGGCGCCAAGCTGCACTTCTACCCTGATTCATCCAGGCGCACCCCGAGGCTGCGAGGGGCCCTGAAACCTCTCCTCGCTCACCTACAGTCCAGAGACATTCCCTATAGATGGGGATTTCCGTTCGCCTAATTGCACGCCAGGGCGCATCCACGGCAACGCTACGCACCCAGCGGACTTGGGACCTTTCCTGACTGCTTTTGATCTTCCTGAGGTGTCTCTGACTGAATGGGAAGGGTCCTGCAAGATTCTACCACCACGGAATGGCAGGCCGACGCCTCCACTTCCAGGGGAGAAGATCGCCGTAGTTCTCTCCCCAACCGCAGCGGGCGCGTCGCAGACGACACAGTTTCTCCAGATCTGACTCCGTGCTTAAAACTGAGATTCCTTGTCCTGTTTCTATGTTATTTTCTGGTTTATAGCAGTGTTCATAGTGTTAATATCCTCCTTAGTGCAGGATCTATATCCCCCTACTACATCATGTTTGATTACCCTAGACTTACTGAGTTACGTTTGTGTGATTCTCATACTGTCAGCCCGAAAAGGCTTTAGCTCCGTTAGGATGTCTTTATGACAACTACCATGTACCTACCCCCAATAGGTAATGAGGTGGGTTCTTACCGCCTGTTAAAAGCAGACTTGATGCTGCTCTTGTTAGTTTTATTGCAACCTCTTTCAAGGTGGTATATTGTTTGTCTGATGTTGTTCTCCCTTTCTAATCTTTCTCTTTTTCCTCACCAGCAACAGTCCCACCCTTCCACAGGGTCCCTCGTGATCCAACACCACCCATGGCGCTGATGAATATTGTATCCCTAAATGTTCAGGGCTTCAATGTTCCGGAAAAGAGAGCAAAGGTCCTCTACACCAGTGATTTTCAACTTTTTTGAGCCGCGGCACACTTTTATACTTAAAAAATCCCGGGGCACCCCCAACCAAAATGGCACAAAAATAAAAAATATAGTTAATAATATAGATTCTAAATGTATTTATACTCACTCAGTGTGAAACTGGGCCTGTTTTCTTCCCTGTGCTTCTCTCCACCATACTTCTCCCCCCTACTTCTCTCCTGTGCTTCTCTCCCCCTACTTCTCTCCTGTGCTTCTCTCCCCCCTGCTTCTCTCCTGTGCTTCTCTCCACCATACTTCTCCCCCTACTTCTCTCCCGTGCTTCTCTCCACCATACTTCTCCCCCTGCTTCTCTCCTGTGCTTCTCTCCCCCATGCTTCTCCCCCCTGCTTCTCTCCTGTGCTTCTCTCCCCCATGCTTCTCTCATGTGCTTCTCTCCCCCATGCTTCTCTCCTGTGCTTCTCCACCATACTTCTCCCCCCCTACTTCTCTCCTGTGCTTCTCTCCACCATACTTCTCCCCCCTCTCTCTCCTGTGCTTCTCTCCCCCATGCTTCTCCCCCCTGCTTCTCTCCACCATACTTCTCCCCCCTGCTTCTCTCCTGTGCTTCTCTCCCCCATGCTTCTCTCATGTGCTTCTCTCCCCCATGCTTCTCTCCTGTGCTTCTCTCCACCATACTTCTCTCCCCCTGCTTCTCTCCACCAACTTCTCTCCTTCCTGCTTCTCTCCGCTGTTTCTCTCCCCCATCCCCATGTTTCTCTCCCCCTGCTTCTCTCCCTGTTTCTCCCCCATCCCCAGGTTTTCTCTCTCCCATTGTTTTCTCCTGTTTCACAGGGGCACCATAGTTTGGGGAACTTTCCCCGCGGCACACCCGACCATGTGTCGCGGCACACTAGTGTGCCACGGCACACTGGTTGAAAATCACTGCTCTACACCATGCACAAACAGAGTACAGACGATTCTATGCCTTCAAGAGACACACTTCAGCCAGGCCAGTATGCCCCTATCTCATCTCGCTACTTCCCTGTTTGACACCATAGCAGCAACCCTGCTAGTAAGTCTAAAGGGGTGCGGCAGTCTTCTTCCACCAATCTCTGTCTTGCCAAGTTATTGATACAAATAGATCCTGATGCGCAATTTATATTTATAAATTGCCTCATAGTAAATCAGCCCTACACGGTGGCCAATGTCTATGCCCCCAACTTAAACAACAAAGTTTCTTAATTAAGTTGCTGGATGAACTGAACGTGTATGCTCAGGGTAGTATAATCTTATGCGTGCTCTAAATGTAGCCTTAGACCCATGCGTAGACACCTCTTCGGGTCAGTCTTCCCTCTCCCACGCCAAGTTAAATAAAATACGAAAAGCCCTCTATAATCTACAACTTTGTGATGTGTGGAGATTGCAGCACCCTAGTGACAGAGATTACTCCTTTACTCTAGCCCTTACGACAGATATAGTAGGATTGACTATGTTTTTGTACATCACTACCTCCTGCCTAGGGTTCCTCCACCTCCATCGGTAGTATTCTGCATTCAGACCATGCTCCAGTACAGTGCAGTCTTGCCATGCCAGACCTGCCTCGAGGAGCATATAACTGGAGGTTGAATGAATCCCTGCTGCGGGACCCTGCATGCCTGACTGAATTGCGCAACACGGTTACTAATTTCAGACAGACCACTTGAACGACTCCACCCCCCCCCTCAGACGAAATGGGACGCCTTAAAATGTGTTTTACGAGGGGTGCTTATTGGGCATGGGGCGCGCCTCAAGAGGGAGGCAGCTAAGTTGAAGCGCTTGCTGACTGAGTTACATGATCTGGAGGTTACACACAAGGCCACGCTGCAGGAGGAGACGTATAGGGACCTCTTGCGGGTCCGCCACGAACTTACATCCCTGCTAAATAAAAAGCAACAGCGGTTTAGACAGGTCTGTTCCAGGGGGGGGGGCGGAGCCTGACCGGGGATGGAGTAAGCCGCACGCCGCGTGAGCTCCCGCATACTGCCGCATCATACATGCTTCTGCGGGCTGGAGGACGGCGGCACCCACATACCCCACATACCGGAGGACAGAGGACGGCGGGAATCAGATATGGTCGGCGGGACGTCCAACAAGAGCACCCGGGAGCCCAGGGACACGGTGGCGCCATCCCACAGAGGCCTCCAAGATGGCGCCGTTTCTACTGTGCCGCGGTCCTGTGCCGCGGTTAAAGGTTCAAGTAGACCCTCACGGTCAGTTCATTTGTTTGTATTGCTCCATTTATGCTACTAAGTGGGTATTGTGTTCACTCTATATACCTCCACCTTACAATAGCTCAATCTTAAAAACAATTTTGAGTTTTGGTGCAGCACACCCGGATGCCTCACTGCTCCTCATAGGTGATTTCAATTCTGTTGTGGATGGCACCCTTGATAGGATGTCTGTGGTGGCATCGACCTCTACTGCTCGCCTGACCCCCTTGGGTGCGCTCTTACCCGAGGTAGTCTCTTTGATCTTTGGAGGGCACGGCACCCGGTGTGCGCACCTACTCCTGTTACTCGGCCACGCACAATAGCCTGTCTCGTATTGACCTTGCCCTTGGGGATGCTCGGACGCTGTCCTTGGTGATAGAGGTAGAATATTTGCCGCGGTCACTCTCTGACCACTCCCCCCTGAGCCTCCTCCTGGAGCACCCTGGGGTGTGGCGCCCCACAGTGCGGTCTTGGCTCCTTAATCCGCATTGGCTTTCTATTCTCGAGACACCTGGTATTCAAATGGCAGCAGAAGAATTCTTTAATCATAATGCTGGTACTGCCACTGAGTGGGATGCCATGAAGGCGTATTTAAGAGGATATTTTAAACAAACAATTACCCGAACTAAGCGAGCAAGAGGCCGTCTACGGCCGGCTCTCCAGGACTCCTTTCTACAGGCGGAGGAGAATCACATTGCAGGTAATTCTGCTGTTACCTCAGCTAGACTTAGAGAGGCCCAACAGGTACTTACAGATTTTGACCTTGAATCCGCCGCCCATAAGAGAAACTTTGCTAAGCACGTTTTTTGTAGAAGGCGAGCGTACTGGGCATCTCTTATCTGTTATCACGAGTGCTCAAAAAACTTCGACCTTCCTCACCCACATACGGAATAATGAGGGAGCCCTGGTGACCTCTACCCGACATCTTACAAGTCTTTTATTCTTATTATTCCAATCTTTATAGCTCTAAATTGGAGGCCACTCCCAATCATATCAGGGATTTCCTGTCTTCTATCTCCCTCCCAGTCCTAACTGCTGATGTACGGGAAACATTGGAGACCCCACTGACCTTAGAAGAGCTAGAGGCTGCAGCCTCCTCTATCACCAACAACAGGGCACCGGGATGGATGGGTTGCCGGGAGAATTATTTAAAAAGGTGAGAGAGGGCTGTTACCCAAGCTGTTGGAGGTGTGGCAGGCCTCTGTGGAATCAGGCTCCCTTCCGAAGTCCATGAGGGAAGCAATAATTATAGTCCTACCCAAGCCTGGGAGAGGTGTAACCTTGCCAGGTTCCTATAGACCCATCTCTCTGTTATCTACAGATATCAAGATAGTGGCCAAGGCCATGGCCAACAGACTCTCCCTCTACATGAGTGCTCTAGTTCATCCCAACCAAACGGGCTTTATTCCAGCCAGGTCCACTGCCATGAATATTAGACGGTTATATGTTAATCTCCAGTTGCCCTCGGAGGATTCGGGAGGGAGGGCGGTGTGTTCACTCGACGCTGTCAAAGCTTTTGACAGTGTCGAATGGGCCTTTCTATGGGCAGTACTGGACAAAATGGGATTTTGGCCACACTTTTTTCTTGGATCCGGCTGCTATATTCCTCACCCTGTGCACGTGTGAAAATAAATGGTGGCCTGTCTGCCAGATTTGATTTGCAGCGGGGTACGCGGCAGGGGTGCCCCCTGTCGCCGTTGCTTTTTGCGTTAGCCATGAGCCACTGGCATCCCTAATGTGGCCACCCGGATGTGTGTGGTTTTTTAAGAGGGGTCCCCAAGAGGAGAAAATAGCGTTATACGCAGATGACTTATTGTTATATCTAAATTACACTGATGCATCTCTGGCTATGGCTATCACGCTTATGATGACTTTGGCAGATTTTCGGGATTGTCTATTGGTTGGGACAAGTCGGTGCTGCTGCCACTGGATGTTGATGTGGCACACATGCTTGTCCTCCCCTCCCTCTCAAGATTGTCACGGAATTTAAATACCTTGCATTATCATCTCCAAGGATATTAAAGCCTAGAGAGATGAATCTCACACCGATTCTTTCCAAATTTCAGGCCAAAATGGGGGTGTGGCGTAAGCTCCCTTTATCACGTGGGACGCTCTAATCTGATAAAAATGGTATGGATGCCCCAATTACTATATGTATTGCATAATTCCCCGATATGGATTCCTCTCCGTTACTTTCATAAAATACACAGCTTATTCAGAGACCTCCTCTGGGGTTCCCAGCGCCCTCGTATAAAGCTAGAAACTTTGCAGAGAGCTAAGACAGCAGGGGGGCTGGCGGTGCCTAATGCCATGATTTATTTCTTAGCCTCTCAGCTGCAACATCTTAGGGGTGGGAGACAGACACGTTAATGGACCCTACTTTCCAATTATTACAGGCCCACTTTGGAACGGGGCAGTTATTTGAGGTCCTGGAGGCTAAACGTTTCTCAACGGCTGCAGCAGGCCTCCCTACACTTCAGCTTTATCATAGAGTCTGGTGGAAGGTTAGGACATGTATGGGTTGTCCAGATGCTCTGCATACACCTTTATATGGGATACACCCTGGTTGAGTGAGCTATTTTTCTTGAAAGGGTTACACCATGGCGGGCACTTGGTCTTAGACGAGTGGAGCAGTTATATATTAATGGTCAGCTAAAAGTTTCCAGCGGCTGTGTAAAGAATTCCCCATCCCTAGGACACATTTTTACAAATACCTCCAGTTACGCCATGCGTGTGATAGTGAGGGGGACATTTTGTCCGGGAGCGAGTAATTATTCCGCCTATTCATATAGTGGGTGCTTCTACTTCCACATCTGGTCTCATTTCCTTGTTATATATCCACTTGCACGACAAGTTTTTAGAAAAAAACATCGTTGACATAAAGGAGAAGTGGGAGGCTGACTTGGGTCCCCTAGAGGATGAGTTGTGGAGGGAAATTTTGGAGATGACGCCCCAGGTCCGTGGGGGAGCAGCACCGACTGTCCCATTTGTACCTATTACACCGTGTCTACAGAACTCCGGAGTTCTTATTTAGAGTGGGACTTCGTCCCAATGCCCTGTGTCCTCGGTGCCGGAGAGATGAGGGAGGGATCCTGCACATGTTCTGGAGGTGCCCAAAATTAACGAGGTATTGGCAGGAGGTTGCTAAATTATCCACAAAGTCTATTCTGTTCACCTTGAACAGTCTCCCTTAGTCTGCATTTTAGGCTACGTAGAGGACATAGCCTTACCAATCCTGGTAAAGTAGCTATTGCTAGGATCTTGTATATGGCTAGAAAGCCGTCACTTACTAGAGGAAGGCTCTCTCCCTCACCGGCCACCTAATTATATATCTAGGAGTTTCTGCTATAATGGAGGTTATAGAGCCTATCTACTGGTTTACTGTCTATACTGCTGCGTATCTCTCCTCTTCTAAAGGGTTGCCTCTTCGGACTATGTTGGTTGTTGCCAATTTGTTGTGTTTCTTTTTTTTTTGTTTTCTGTTTTGTACTGTTCTGCGCAGGGTTTGGGCTACTGTGCTAGCCTCCCTGTGGTTCTGTGTACTTTATAAAATGCAAAACCTTTAATAAAAACTATTTGATTAAAAAAAAGACAGGTCTGTTCCAGCAGGTTTTATGCTGAGGGTAACAAGGCAGGACGAATGTTGGCTAGGGCCTTAAGAGACAAAAGAGCGGCTATGTACGTCCAGTCCATCAAAAATAGAGAAGGGGTAGTGCAGCGCCTTAAATCTGACATCTTGGGGTCATTTAGGGCCTACTATGAGGCTTTGTATAACTTAGATCCCCATCCTGAGGCCACGCCTACCAGGATCCAGGAGTACATCCTCCGTACTAAGTTACCTGGTTTAGACACCGACTCCCTAGATGCCCTGGAAGACCCCTCACCACAGAGGAATTGATAAGCGCTATAAAGGCACTGCCGTCGGGCAAAAGTCCAAGCCCAGATGGCTATACGGCCAAGTTTTTTAAGGTTCTACAAGAAGCACTTTCTCCACAACTGCTAGAAGCATTTAACAACATATCAGCCACGTCACCCCTACCCCCTTCTTTCATGCGTGCACACATAGTTGTTATTCCAAAAGGGGGGAAGGATCCCAATCTTTGCTCTAGCTACAGGCCCATTTCTCTGATAAATACGGACGCAAAACTATACGCGAAGCTGCTGGCCAACAGATTGGCGCCCCATCCTGGGTTGTATTCCTCTTCGAGAGGCTCGTGAAAACACGTTAAAGACCTTCTCTATATATACTTCACCACACTCGCCGTGCTAAGCTCCAGTGTATGATGTTATCATTGGATGCAGAGAAGGCTTTTGACCGGGGGGTTAGCCGTTCCTGGAGGGGGTGCTACGCAGCCTGGGATTGGGGCCACTAGCGGCCCATAGGATTTTAGCTTTGTATAGCAACCCTCAGCACAGCTTAGAGTGAACGGATCCCTGTCTG
Organism: Dendropsophus ebraccatus; assembly: GCF_027789765.1. Lineage (NCBI taxonomy): Eukaryota > Metazoa > Chordata > Amphibia > Anura > Hylidae > Dendropsophus > Dendropsophus ebraccatus. The sequence continues at coordinate 11,650 of NW_027209515.1, read as the reverse complement.
ACCCATTTTTCATACGAAATGGCACCAGGCAGGGATGTCCGCTGTCCCCGATGTTGTTCGTCTTGGGCCATGGAGCACCTCTTGCAGGCCATTCGTCAAGACTCGAACATGGCAGGTGTACGTGTGGGTGACCTACACTTTAAGTGCTCTGCCTTTGCAGAAGACCTTTTACTGTATTTCACACAACCCAGTACCTCCCTGCCGGCCCTCATGTCTGCTCTGCAAGACTTTGGCATTGTGAGTAACCATAAAATCAACCTTGCCAAGAGTGTGGACTTGGGTGGGACCCTCCAGCGAGCTGAGATTCCTGCACTGCGGCGCCGCTTCCCTTTTGACTGGTCTGACACGTCTTTTAAATATTTGGGGATTCATGTCCCAGCTGACTTGTCCCGAATCTATGACTTAATTTTCGCCCCACTTCTAACTAGCTTTAAGGGTGACCTCGCTAAGTGGGATCGCAAAGATTTTTCTTGGTTAGGGCGAATAAATATAATCAAGATGAACCTGCTCCCGCGACTCCTGTACCTGTTTCAGACAAAACCAATAGTCATTCCCAGAGCCTTTTTCCTAGCCATCTCCAAATTTTTTCATGCTTTGTCTGGATGAAAGCCCGCCCTAGAATTGCGAGAAGCACCCTAACCCTGGCAAAAGTACATGGTGGCCTAGCTCTCCCCAACCCATATAAATACTACTTAGCAGCAGTTGCTGCTCGTGTGTTAGATGCTTTCCACCACTCCTCGACTACCCTGTGGGTCCGACTGAAACAATCCCTTTCAAGATATGCCCTTCCAGCTGTTTTATGGGTGCGTCCGGCATCTTGGCCTACCACGATACTTAGGCGCATGCCCCTAATTACGTATACTTCCATGTCTATCCTTGGTAGGAAGCGAGCGCAGGCATTGCTCTTTACACCTGATGGCCCCTTAACACCAATACTTAATAATCCCGACTTCCTCCTGGCACACTTGGTATGGATTTCCTATCACATTCAATGGACAGTAGATTTCTATTCCGCCAGGTCACTACAGCTTCAGCGCTGTTGCCCTTGGAGGCACTGGTCCCTGATTTGAGCCGCTTACAGCGATATGACTGGCAGTACTTGCAGCTGCAACATTACCATAATGCATCGGTTCGTCCGCTGCAAATTCATAGACAACTACTGCCCTTTGAAGAACTGTGTACTCACAGAAGCGCCTACTCATGTAGTGTCGCTTGTTTATGCCATTCTGACGCAACCTCTCCCTGACGTCAAGCTCCCGTACCAGGTGGGCTGGGAACTTGAATTGAATCAGTCTTCCTTGCTCTCCCTTCTCCCCTTCCCCTGTGCTGGTCTCTTCCTCCCTTTTTTTTTCTTTAAAGGGAACCAATCATGCCGAAAATCCATCTTAAGATAAGGCACATCACCCAGCACGTTTCCTAAACATCCCCTGTAACCTCCGTGCCCCCCTCCATCAGTCAGTAATCTTACTTTGAAGAAGTCCCGCGCTGTATGTAAATTTCTGGCAAGTAGTCACGGTGGGTGGATTTAGTCAAGGTGGGCAGGATCAGTCACAGGTCCTGGGCGTCTGTAATGGCTGTAATCACGCCCAGAGGGGCGTGCTTGAGGTCTGCCTTCCATCCACGTGACCCGGACGACTTGCGTTTCACGTCGGCGGCGCGCTGATCATCCGCACGCAGCGCAGGCGTCTTTTGTAGTCCGCGCATGCGCAGCACGGCGGGAGACGCCGCCGATGTACTGCGCATGCGCGGACTCCGGAAGATGACGGCGCTGCGTGCGGATGATGTCAGCGCGCCGCCGACGTGAAACGCAAGCCCCCAGGACCTGTGACTGATCCTGCCCACCTTGACTAAATCCGCCCCCACCGTGACTACTTGCCAGAAATTTACATACAGCGCGGGACTTCTTCAAAGTAGATAACTGACTGATGGAGGGGGGCACGGAGGTTACAGGGGGATGTTTAGGAAACGTGCTGGGTGATGTGCCAGCACGTTTCCTTATCTTAAGATGGATTTTCGGCGTGATTGGTTCCCTTTAACCTATACTCTAAGTTACTTTTGCTGTGTTTTAGTTCTTTAAATCCTGATAATAGGTTAGCAGACATACGATGTTAAGTACAGATGGAAAATACTGTTTGGCTTGTCAAGGCCCTGTACAGCATGCCCCCCTAGTTAAGGTCTACTTTTTACCATGCAGTAGTGCTGTTCTTCCTGGTGGTAGTAATCTGAGTTACTGTCGAACAATGTCGTTTTATGAGTAATGTTTATATGACCTATCATCTTGGAACTATGTTTGTATTTATTGCTACTTTCAATAAAATATTTGAATAATTAAAAAAAAAAAAACTGTCCCCTCCCAGTGCAAACATTGTAAAAAGGGGCAGGCAGTGGAAATTGATGGAAAATAGTGCAAAACCCTTATATATCTTACACAGATTTTTATGAAATGCATAAACTCTCATTAGCCAAAAAAAAAAAAAATAATAAAATGGTGCAGACACAATAATAAATGTCCCCTGTGTTTAGACTTTTAAGATTTATATGTCAGCTTCTCACTTAACTTAGCAGACAAAGCTGAATCCCCAATAAAATGTTAAAAACTTAAAGGAGAAATCCAGCAAAAATTTTTATTAAAGTATTGTATTGCCCCATAAAGTTATACAAATCACCAATATACACTTATTACGGAAAATGCTTTAGGGTGCGTTCACACCTACAGGATCTGCAGCAGATCTGCAGCAGATTTGATGCTGTGTTCAGTTATTTAAATGAAATCTGCTGCAGAAAATCAGCTGCAGATCCTGTAGGTGTGAACGCACCATTAAAGTGCTTTTTCCCTGCACTTACTACTGCATCAAGGCTTCACTTCCTGGATAAAATGGTGATGTCATGACCCAACTCCTAGAGCTGTGCGGGCTGTGGCTGCTGATGGCAGGGGGATGCTCAGTGTCCCTCCAGTGCCCTGTGTCCCTCAGTGTCCCCTGCCATCATCCTCTCCAGCAGCCACAGCCCGCACAGCTCTGGGAGTCGGGGCGTGACATCATCATGTTATCCAGGAAGTGAAGCCTTGATGCAGTAGTAAGTGCAGGGAAAAAAGCACTTTATTAGCATTTTCCACGTAACAAAGAGCATCCCTCTGCTTTATACATTATCTCCCTGGTGGCTAGTGGATCGGACCTCCTCCCCAGCGATGCAATCACAGAGGGTAGATCAGTCTTCTGGCCGAGCCGGGCCTCAGCGGCGCAATAACGCTGATCCCAGCTCAGCAATACATTGCTGTGGTCTGCAGCAGGCCAAAGCAATGTATCACCGATCTAATGGATCTTTGCTGTGTATATACACAGCACTGATCTCTATGGGAGATCAATGCTGTGTATATAGAAGTCCAACAGAAAAAAGGGAAAAATTTGGCAGCACATCTATGACTCTGTTCACACTTAACATTGGTACACTGTTTGATCAAATAGTTTGCTATGATCAAATAGTTTGCTAAGATCCTCAATTTTTAATATCTACAGAGCAGGTGTTTACCGTGTATACGCTGGGAGGAGTATATATGGTAAGCCCTTGCACCTGTGGGTTGCTGTTGTAGTTTTTGTTTTTTTGTATATAGAGGTCCCCCAGGGGTACTTCTAGTTAATGTAAAAAGAAAAAAAGTAAAAAAGTGTTAGTATTAATAAAAAAAAAATCTCCTCCCCTAACAAAAGTCCAAATCACCACCCTTTTTTCCATTTTATAAATATAAATAAAAATTTTTGGTATGGCGCATGCGTAATCGCACAAAACTATTAACCCCTAGACAAACCTGGGCGTAGCTGTACGTCCTAAGTCGCTAGGGGAGATCAGAGGATCCCGGGCACTGCTTGTAGCTCGGGACCGTGGCTATTAGCGGGCACAGTCCGATCGACGTGCATGCTAATTAGCTTTTTAAATGGAGCTGTCAAAGGCTGGCACAACCTCTCTGTCCCTCCTCCCCACCCTTTCATCATTAGGAATGCCCCTGGAACATTTTCTCAATGCTAAACATTGCACAGGTGCCTTCAGATGCTGTCAGTTTAAAAGTTGTTTTTTAGGACAATAACTGCATCACCTGCCGAACGGACCCGATTGTGGGCACAGAGTCGCTTTAATGCCCTCCTGTGCCCCCAATCCGTTTTATGCCCTCCTTAGTGCCCCTTCTGTGCTGTCAATAAGTTGTTATGCTCCCTCCGTTGGGGGGGGGGGGGGGGGGAACACAACATCAACTCTACGCTACTTCATCCTCTGCGTGCTCTCCTCATTCTCCTTTCATCTTCTAGCGCAGTCAGCATGGGACAGAGACACTGCCTGCGCCCATGTGTCCCCACAGCTTGGTGTGTGTGTGTATGTAAGATCGGGCGCAGGCAGCGTCTCTGTCCAACGCTGCCTGCGCCAGAAGATGAAAAGATGAGGAGAGTGCGTGGAGGATGGGAAAGCTGCTGAACAGGTAACAAGTGGCAACCCCAGCTACGCATAGCAGCTGGAAGACCCAGTGTATGGAGTGGCCCAAAAAACTCTGCTGTGATCCTGTGTCCAGTCATTTTCTATGGTTTTACATATTTGCAATGGATTTTTCATTCCGCTGCGAGTATGAAAAGCCTCTTTCCACTTAGTTTCAGCGCTGCCGGGCTAATACGTTACCAGATTGCTTCTCAGGCTCCCGGCTCAATGGCGTCCCGCTCAGCCATACAGTGCGGTGTCCCGTCCAGCTAATGATTGACTGAGCGGGATGTCAGGGAGCCTGAGAAGTAAGAGGGATCGCGGACAGGTAACGTATTAGCCCGGCAGCATTGGGTTAAGTGGGAGGGTATTCACATACTCGCAGCGGAATGAAAATCCATTGCAAGTGTGTAAACCCACAGGAAATGGAGGACACACAGGATCACAGCGGAACTTGCAGAGTGAAATTTGCTGCAGATCCTGTACGTGTGAAGACAACCTAGGGGTTAAAAGAGAAATGTAAAAAAAAAAAACAGTAAAACAGCAGTGTTTTATATTTATTTATTTATTAGGATTGTTTTATATTTTATGAGGGAATGGGGGAGGAAATAAGGAAATGTGTGGAGGGGGGTGGTTATGTTTTTATTTTAAAAGGAAAGGGGGGGAGGAAAAAGGGGAAAGGGTTTTTTCCCCTTCTATTTTTTTGCTTTAAGAAGGTTATAAAGCGTTTACATCTTTCCCTTTTTTCTTTCGAAGTGTTCGTACTGGCTTCCTTCTTATTATTTTTAATTTTCTTACAGTCTCCATAGCCCGAGTCTTCATTTTATGAAAAGTAGATCCAACCTGTTTTACAGCTTTCGGGATGACTGTAATGAAAAAAGGAAACAGTCAGTAAATAAGATAGGTAACAGAAGCTTTCACTTTAACCCCTTCAGGACCAGGGCCTAGTGACCTGTGCCACTGTGGAATCGCACACAGGAGAGCCGCATTTATGTGGTAATAGCTCTGGGATGCTTTAATTTATCCCAGTAATTGTGAGTGTGTTGTTTGTGACACATTGGGGCAGATTTATTAAAGATGTGCAGCATGGCCTCCTCTCCTCCTGTGCCTGATCTATCATAGTTTACGCCGGGCGTAATCCATGGCTGATACCTACACCTGCTCCGGAGGTGCGCCGCAGGTCCTGCTAGATATATTAAGGGGTGTAGCAGGTAAATGTGGGCAGACAACTGCTACAGAAATAGCCAAAAATAGCTCAAAAATATAGCAAGAAATGGCTGGGATATCCTAGCTGCAGCTGCCTCCCTGGAGCCCATATATTTCAGCCTACAGGCCTGTCCCCAACAAGACTACAGTAATACTTACCTGGCTTGTGGACTATGACTTCCTGCAACAAATCTAGCTTTTTATAACATCTTTTTATGCGGCGCTTCAGACACCTGTAACTGTGAAATAGAGAAATCTTGTTATCAGTGTGGCTTATACAGCAGATCCCTATAGACCAGTGTTTCTCAACTCCAGTCCTCAAGACCCAACAGGTCATGTATTGCAGATATCCCATACAACGGACAGATGTGGCAGTTACTGGTGCATCGACTATAATTATATCACTGGTAATTCCGCAAAACGTGGCCTGTTGGGTCTTGAGGACTGGCGTTGAGAAACACTGTAAGGATACAACACACACACCGTATACGCAGCAGATCTGCAGCAGATTTGATGCTGTGTTTAGTTATTTAGATCTAATCTGCTGCATATCTGCAGCAGTTATGCAGCAGATTACGGTGCGTATACGGTGGTGTGTTTTTACCCTTATAGACAATAATATGATATGTAATATAGATGAGGAAAAAAAAAACTCACCAGTAAATACCAGCAAACAGCAGCGCGCCACCTATGGCCAGGATTATAACACCTCTGACTGATGAGAAAGAAACAAGATAGTTGTTATTATTACTGACAGTGTATTCTATAAGACATAGTACAACATCTATAACTCCTCCTGATGCCAGCCATGTCCTTCATAAAGCCATCAGTAGGGCAGGGACTGGCAGCTTGGTTGGGCACAGTGGAAACAATAGCTGGAGGGTCTGTTCACACACTGCAGATTTCACCACCGGCCGGGCTGAACAGGAGGTTGTGAGAGCAAAACTAGGGGAGTAAAAACGGACTACTCACTTTTCCTAGGAATAATATGCACAGTTCTGTCGCTATCCTGGACCCTGAAGAATAAAGGAAAGAAACAACATGAAATACACAATAACAGCAGCTGACCCAAGACTTTCTTCAACCATCTAAACCCTAGAAACCCCTCACAAACCCTCCACAATGATAATGTCCATTACCTGCTGGCGTCTCTGTAACTTGTCCCTGTACATGACAGGTAAATATCACCAAACATATCACAGCAATCCTCTGCACATCCATCTTCTTCACAGCAAATACTGAAAAGACTGAAGTGTAATGCCAGAACCTAGAAGCCTGGACACTCTATTGTGATGTCACAATCATTACAATGATGATGTCATATGACCTATGCCTGAAGTAGGTGACATCACAATAGAGTGTCCAGGCTTCTAGGTTCTCGGATTACACTTCAGTCTTTTCAGTATTTGCTGTGAAGATGGATGTGCAGAGGATTGCTGTGATATGTTTGGTGATATTTACCTGTCATGTACAGGGACAAGTTACAGAGACGCCAGCAGGTAATGGACATTATCATTGTGGAGGGTTTGTGAGGGGTTTCTAGGGTTTAGATGGTTGGGAAAAAAGTCTTGGGGATCAGCTGCTGTTATTGTGTATTTCATGTTGTTACTTCCTTTATTCTTCAGGTCCAGGATAGCGACAGAACTGTGGCATATTATTCCTAGGAAAAGTGAGTAGTCCGTTTTTACTCCCCTATTTTGCGCTCACAACCTCCTGTTCAGCCCGGCGGTGGTGAAATCTGCAGTGTGTGAACAGACCCTCCAGCTATTGTTTCCACTGTGCCCAACCAAGCTGCCAGTCCCTGCCCTACTGATGGCTTTATGAAGGACATGGCTGGCATCAGGAGGAGTTATAGATGTTGTACTATGTCTTATAGAATACACTGTCAGTAATAATAACAACCATCTTGTTTCTTTCTCATCAGTCAGAGGTGTTATAATCCTGGCCATAGGTGGCGCACTGCTGTTTGCTGGTATTTACTGGTGAGTTTTCTTCCTCATATACCTTACATATCACATTATTGTCTATAGGGATCTACTGTATAAGCCAAATTGTAAGTGTCTTCTACTGTGTGACCGATAGGGGGAGCAATAAGCACTGCAGCCAGGGATTAGACTGTGCTAAATCCTTCTTGTGGTTATACATTGTACCTTTATATATCACAGTTAGTAGTGTGTGTGGGGGGGGGTGTATTCTGATGGATAAGTCAGCATTGGAATCTTTACAGTCTATATAACAAGATTTTTCTGTTTCACAGTTACAGGTGTCTGAAGCATCGCATAAAAAGATGTTTTAAAAAGCTTGATATGTTGCAAGAGGTCATAGTCCACAAGCCAGGTAAGTTACTGTACTCTTGTTGGGGACAGGTCTGTAGGCTGAAATTATATGGGCTCCAGGGAGGCAGCTGCTGCTAGGATATCCCAGCCATTTCTTGCTATACTTGAGCTATTTATGTTCTGTAGCTATTCTGTACCAGCGGTCAGTGCACAAGTACTAAATAAAAGCCCTGCCCCCATTTACTGGGAACACCTTAATAAATCTAGCGGGACCTGCGGCGCACCTCCGGAGCAGGTGTAGGTATCAGCCATTGATTACGGCCCTCGTGTACTATGATAGATCAGGCACAGGATGAGGACACGCCGCACATCTTTAATACATCTGCCCCAATGTGTCACAAACAACACACTCACAATTACTGGGATAAATTAAAAGCATCCCAGAGCTATTACCACATAAATGCTGGAAACTCCTGTGTGCGATTCCACCAAAAGTGACACAGGTCAGATTTAAAAACTAGGCCCCGTCCTTAAGGTGAAAAATAGCCTGGTCCTGAAGGTTAAGTGAAAGCCTCTGTTAGCTATCTTACCTAATGACGGTTTCTTTTTTCATGGCAGTCATCCCGGAAGCTGGTGGATCCACGTTTCAAAACTGAAGACTCGGGCTAAGGAGACCTCACGAAAAGTGTCTACTCTAACAAGAAACTTAAAACTAATAAGAAAGAAGCCATTACGAACACTTCTGAAAGAAAAAGGGAAGATGTAGACGCCTCTATAGACTTTTTAAGCAAAATAATCGAAGGGAAGAAGACAACACCCTTTTCCCTTCTCCCTCATACCCCCCATTTCCCCCCCATACTCCTTATTTCCTCCCCCATTTCCTCATAAAATATAAACAAAAAATAAAAATTAAAAAACGCAGTTTTACTGTTTTTATTTCTTTTAACCCCTTGGCGTGCTGTAAAGGTGCACCATTTGTTCCTTATGGGTGCCTCACACGTACAGGATCCGCAGCGGATTTCACAATGTGAGTTCGCAGTAAAATCCGCTGTGATCCTGTGTCCTGTTATTTTCTGGGTTTACACACTTGCAATGGATTTTTTGATTCCGCTGCGAGATGTAAAGCCCCTTCCCACTTAACCCATGCTGCCGGTCTAATATGTTACCGTCCGCATTCCCACTTGCTTCTCAGGCTCCCTGACATCCCGCTCAGCCAATCATTACCTGCAAAGGGACAGCGAACTGATTGGCTAAAAGGACGCCGGGAGCCTGAGGAGCAAGTTGGAGCCCAGAAAGGTAATGTATTAGTACGGCAGCACTAAGATTAGGTGGGAAGGGGCTTTACATACATTGAAGGCCCGTAAGTGTGTACAGAGCAGGCAGAGACTTGGGCCCTCCATAAGGGGTCTCCCGGCTGCTATGAGTAGTTGGGGGCCGCTGCTTATTTACCTGATATTTAACCATTTAGGTGACACTGGCAAAACTGAAAGCGGCGCTGAGTAATGTAGCAGAATAGTCTGAATTATTTGGAGAAGCATTGCTGTCTGCTGAGGTTCCCTGTGGGTAACAATCAGCTTGGGGGGGGGGGGGGGAGACTCACACCCACCTAGGCCGTACCCCTTGCTACGCCCCTTCCTATTGGTGTCTGATCACTCACACCCCATAACGAATTTCTCTCTATGACATATGGAGGTTTTTCAGTGAGAGATACACTCACATATCAAAACACAAAATAGTATCTAAACTTTAATTTTACACAGGTCTGTAAAGAAGTAATAGTTCCATGGAATCCATAAGGTAAAGCATTTAATTGGGAATAGGTAGGCATGAATATCTCATGTCTGGTCACACTGGTGAATAAGGCCAGCGATAGATTTTACCTACCTGCACGTACCTTTGAATACACATATATTAGGCCTCTTGTCAAGATACTCCAGATATTAGAGAGTCCCTGATAGGGTTATATTATAGTTGGACCATTTGTACCTTGGAAAACTTCTGATGGACACTAGAAAGAATGTTTTGTCTCAGAACTATTTCCCTCAGAGACATGTTTTACAGCGTCCAAGGCCGTTCTCAGAGGAAAGTGACTGTCTGTTCCCGTGGGATAATGTTAAAGTATCATTTGCAGAATGTATTGTTCTAACCTTTTTGAATAATAATAATGAATACTAATATCTAGAGCCATTGCGCATGACTGAATAATTCTAAATCACTAGCACCGCCTCATCTAGGCTTATTAGCATTTGTTACCACCCTATATTGTATCTGTCTATAAAATGTGATGACCATAATAAAAACTTGGGCCATTTTCTCCAGGCGTTAATGATACATTTATTAGCTGTGTCCATGACGTATAAGTAACGAGCTGGTAATAAGCAGGATTCCAACTCTAGATATAATTAAAGATACCATCCTTTACTGGGTTTTTTGGCTTCTCTCCAAGAGAGAGGCAACATAAATTTAACCTTAACATTGGCGCCCTTGGCAGGGATCAGCCGCTTGCAAATAGAACGCAGACTGACGGGATGTGGTGATTATCCGTCATCGGACGCGCAGATATAACTGGCCAGGAAGAAAAGACTTTCCCTTTCTTAGTACTATCTGTGCTCAGGGGAACGGATCTAATCCGATTCCCGTCCACACCTGTGTTCTCTATATATGTTTGTAAAGCTGAGTCTAATTGTTGACAAAGAACTCTGTAACCCAGGATAGGACAAGTTAAAGTGCTGCATTCATCGCAAACTGTTGTGTGATTGAGATAAGCTGTTGCTGTATTTATGCTGAATTAGGAAAGGGATGCCGAACAGATCACTTCTGCGTCCTTGGGGAGGCTGTGATTAATTCTTAACCATTTGTAATACAGAAGGGAAGCGAGAACGCTTGCGAGGTCACAGAAGCAGCGGCGCAGAACTTTTGGAGTAGAACGGGTTCCTGATAAGTGATATCTGTCTCGAGCAGCAGGGAACAATACTTGTATTGATCCCATTATTTGGCTTGTACTGTGGTTAGAGAGCAGGTCAGAAGATCTGTGACTGACCCCCTTGCCCCCTAGGAGGGAATTGCAATGAGGGACAGTAGGGGCTTGTAGTTGGCGTCGCCATAGGGTGACGTGACGGCTGGGCCTATAGCAAGGTTGCTGTAGTGAGTCGCCATAGTGTGTCCCGGGACGGCTGGGCCATATAGCGGCTGTGCTTGTTAAAAACCTAAGGTTTAGTGTTCGTTCCCCAATACGCTACCTAGGGATTAGCTGAGCAAGGATGATGAAAGTTATAACTAAAAGAAGGGATCCCCCAGTCTCCACAAGAAGTTTATGTGAAGCTGGTGAAGCTAAGCGAAGGAGTATAGTAGCGATGGGCATGAGAAGATGCAGTGCAAGATTAGAACAGATCTATGAGGCTTGATTATGAAGGCAGATACATGCCTTAGCCCCACCAACCTCTGGCTCTCTGACCAACACTTGGAAACCCCTTACACTCCGGTGCACACTTATTTTTGCCTTGTGGGTAGGTAACCAGGACCTACATGTAACTGCAGGGCAAATGGGTCCTTGAAATTTCAAGGAATCTTAGGGGTAATCGAATACTATCCCTAAGGGGGAATCAGGATTAGAGTTCTAAGAGGGAGGGTGTGGAGTAGATAGATGAGAGCCAGAGGGTCAGACACGAAGGAAACATTCAGGGATAATGGGTGGGAGCCACAGGTCCAGCTGG
>NW_027209514.1:0-20311 GCF_027789765.1 Dendropsophus ebraccatus | reverse complement strand
CCCCCCCTTTCCCATAATATAAATAAAACATATAAAAATAAATAAAGTAGATGAACATATAATATACCGTAGCGTGCGTAATTGTCCGATCTATTAAAATATAACAAGCGTCATTGCGAACTGCGAACAGCGTACACGAAAAGAGGGGAAAAAGTGCACAGATTACCGATTTTATGTTACATTATATATAAAAAAAAATCAATAAAAAGTGATCAAAACGTCCGATCTTCACAAATATGGTATTAATAAAAACTAGAGATCATGGCGGAAAAAATGACACCCCATACAGCCCCATAGGTGAAAAAATAAAACCGTTATAAGTGTCACAATAGGCCCATTTTATTAATATTTAATTGCCAAAAAAAAGGATTTCATAAAAAAAATACATATATAACATTAGAGAATCTGTGTAACCTGCATATGGTTGTGTTCGGACTGACCTATAGAATAATTGTATCATGTCGCTGTTACCATATAGTGCATTACGTAGACACAGGAACCCCCCAAACGTTACCATATTGCATTCTTTTTTACGATTTCACCTATTTATATCTTCATAAATAATATATTTGGGATTCCATCATACATGTTATGGTAAAATGAAAGACGCCATTACACAGTACAACTATTCCTGTAACAAATAAGCCCTTACATGGCCTGTAGATAGAAAACTGAGAGTGCTAGAGCTCTTAGAAGGGGAGGAGGGGAAAAACGGAAACACTAAGATCAAAATTTGCGCGGTCCACTGGGTCCATTTTGGGCCTGGTCCTCAAAGGGTTAATCACAGTAATGCTGTGTTTACACATAACGATTATCGTTCAAATTTTCGCAATAATCATCGTATTTGAACGATAACCGTTCTGCGTAAACACAGCAAACGATCAAGCGACGAGTGAGAAATCCTTCATTTTGATCTTTCAGCATGTTCTCGAATCGGCACTGGTCGTTCGCTAAAAATTCTCAGATCGCTTCGTGTAAACAGTCTTTCAAAGATTCACCCTATGTGAAAGATGGGCTTAAGCGATCTTAAAAACAATCGCAATAACGATTTTTCTAACTATTTCTTCGTCTAAACGCTGATTGCTATAAAAACCAAATTGTTGCTTCAAAATCATTAAACGATCGATTGAGCAAATTATCGCTTTGTGTAAACGCAGCATTAGTTCTTCAGCAACTTGACCTCAGATTAACCTTCTCATTACAAAGAAGCTTGAAACTTGAAGATAAAGCCTGCCAAGGACTTGTTTCCATCAGCTGTTCTCAGAAGGGAGGGGGGGGAGACGGAGAGAAAAAGCTCATGCACATTTTTTTGTGTTTTCAGCAGAAAGCAGCGCTCAGAACTGGGGGAAGGAGACTGAGTGGATAATAAACAAGTATAGAATGAAGTGTTAGTCCTCACCATGGGCAGCAACATATGAATAGCTATGTTTGAGTGGAATACCCCTTTAATAGGGAACCTCTTATCACTTGCATGTTATCTGAACCACATAGCATAAAGCAGCATTTTCAGAACGAGCCATGCGCTTTCATTTCAGTGTCATGACGGTCGAATTGCCATCGTTTTAGACATCTCTGTCTATCCTAGCGTGAGGTAGACATCCCCTTTAAGGACATACATTATATCTCGGAATATTGACAGACTTTGGGCTGAGTGTGTCCGGTGAGTATTGGAAGACGCGGGGTATTATGAATCATGTTAATCTTTCCCGTTACATGTGTAACAATAGCTGTGTGAACGTCTAGCATTACCACTAGCCTGAACCGATGGATTATTTCCCCATCAAAACACGCTGACAGTTTCGGGCAGCCAGCACATGGGGCCGTTTCGCTCCTCCAGCTGCTGGTTCCAGCACACCCATTTGGGAGAGCCCAGGACTTGTACTTTTCATGCACACACACTACGCACATTTAACTTAGTGTGACACTTCTGCTGTTTGCTATGTGTGCGCTGTCAGGATGATCTATACCCACATTGCTGAGATTCAGAGTCTGGCACAGCTGATAGGCAGAGCTCCTCTCCCGCTGTAGGGCCGATCGGAGGGAGCCGTGGATGGAGCGAACCCCCTAGTACTTAGTCTCCGTTTGCAAACTACATAAGGGCCAAGTAATATGTAATTTTTTTTATTTGGTAAATGTTAAAAAACTGCTTTTTAATCATGTTTGCCTTTAAGGCGGCCATATTTGGAATGCTGTTTTGGCAGTATTGTGCAGCAGGGAATGAGCGCTTTATGGCAGCTGCCTTCAGCTATGTTCATAAGTCTCATAGATAGTGACTGGGCATGTGCGTTGTCAATCCATTCATCCTGGGGACAAGGAACCTCTGTTCTCGTAATTGGTAGGAAATCGATATGATTAACCCCCACCACCACCACCTAGTCCTAGTTATTAGGCTTCTATCAATCAGATAGTTTTCCATACCCTGTTGACAAGGTGATAACTTTTAATCCTTAGGTAACCCCTTTAATAGACAGAAAAGTGTCCATAGAGAAATACAGTCACCAAATGAGTCTCTTTTCCTAAAGACCAGGGAGTGACATGGAAGCTGTATACAGAGACTTACCTGTGTATAGGTGTTACTTTTCCTTTTTATCTAGGATATTGAAAGAGCTGACATTTCCTATTTAATATATTGCCCTCTAATAATTGATGACTCTGTTCATTCTGTCCCAGTCTACACGGCAAAGCTGAAAAGTAAGCATCAGATAAAGGGTTAACCTACTGTGTGTGCTCTGTTCAGTGTAAAAGCTGGAATAATTCAGTACTCTGTATATTACAATGCACCAATATACACCCCCCCCCCCCCCCAAAAAAAAAAAATAAAAATAAAAATAAATAAATAAATTCTGATGTTATACAAACATATGCAAAACCAACAGATACCAAAATTGCACACTTTCAGCCTCTGTTGGGTAATGGGAGTCTATTTATTTCTCTCTGAACAAATGGTAAACATGAAGGGATTTTTTTATCAGTTTTGTATTAATTTATTTTATTTATTAATTAATTATTTTTATTCATTTATTATTATTATTATTATTATTATTATTTTATTTTATTTTATTTTATCATATGATTTTCATTAAATTTTTTATCTTAGTTCCCCTCAGGGATCACTAGATCACTTGTACAATTAACTCTAATACTTATTACTGCATACTGTGCTGCAACCATCAGCATCAGGAGTGAAAATATGGCAGACCTGGCGACCTTCTCCTGGCTCCTATCTGCCATTTGTAACCACTTAGCACCACAGGAATGGGATGCAATTAGGTCTAGTAACCCACCGATCTAACAACATAGACTTCCCTGTTGCCATTGACAACAGCGTATAAGGCTGTAGGCAGAGTTATCTCTGATCCCGACCATTATGGCAGGTGTGTAACACAGCCAATGCAGCCGACTCCCACTGTGAGTACTTTTGTCAAAATTCGGGGAGAGGTTAAAATGACCCAATAATTTCAGCTTGATTGGTCATTTGCCATCCAGGAGACAAAGGAAGTAGATGGGTGATATGTAAGCTGTCATCCACAAACAGACAGAACCAAGCAGCTAAACTTTTCATTGAAGGACAAAGGGGAAGAGTTATCAAACTGGTGTAAAGTAGAATAGGCCCAGTTGCCCCTAGCAACCAATCAGATTCCTCACAGACTCTTTGGAAAATGAAAGATGGAATCTGATTGGTTGCTAGGGGCAACTAGGCCTATTCTACTTTACACCAGTTTGATAAATATACCCCAAAATCTAAGTTTTTGTTTTTTTTTGCTATTCTTTGGATGACATTTTTTTCCTCAGTACTAGCTGTCCCTTGCCTGCGGCCGTTGTAATCCTATATCACTCTCCTTGCTCCTGGTGTGATGTACGCTATCATTATATACTCATTACACAGCCCAAACGCGCTGCCAGCATCGTGTTCCAGAGAGGTCACAGTATAAACTACGGACACAGTATCTTAAAGGGCGCCAAGGCGTCTTGAGTACCTGTCCGCCTCAACACTCTAGATTGATTTGGTTGCAGCCCAGGATTTAGGGGAGGGAAATGCTCGGAAATATTACCTTGGGGGATTTTTTCCCAGCTCCAGTCAAGTCCATTAAAATCCCAGGAACTCCGGCCAAATGTCTTCGACGCTTTCTCTGTAGGACAATTGGAATTTGGCTGAGCGGGCGGCAGGAGGCAGCCCCATCTGTTAGATACAGACGATCCCCATAATTGTATCATACACCACGCAACGTCACTTCATCAAACGCATAAAACATGGCTGCAAGGTGCCGGCCCACTCCGCCGGCTATAACCTGATAATGTAGGAGCCGGCCGAGTTGTTCTACAACTTCATCTCTGTGTAAATGAAGACCTCAGCTGTTTGGCAAAGGGCAGAAATCTGGAATTCTATTTCCACGGGTAGATTGGAATATTCCGGCAGCCACGAGCTGAAATGTTTCTCGGCTCGGAGAAGCTGCTTGGTTTGATTTACAGCGACGGAGAGGAAATCAGACGAGGTCGGGGGAATGAGATCAGTAAGTTCTGGACCAATATGATAGATGAGGTCAGGAAGGCGCAGGGGCTTAAAGGGGCACTCCAGGGGAATCCGATACATTATGTTATGGCTAATATTGGAGCATGGGATATTATGTGTAATACACTGACACCACAACCAATGGGATAGATTGGTTATTATTATTCATCGTTCTATGCCTAGAGGGGCGACAAAACAACAAGAGCTGAATGCTCATGAGATCCAATGTACTGACCCAAATAATCTCTTATGGACGGAAAACATCACTCTGTTCAGCCTGAGCTTTCTGGTTCATGAGTATAATTCAGCCACCACTGCAGCAAGAGAGGACTCCGAAAACACAATTTAAGGTCATGTCCCCACCTCGGGAACATATTGGCCAAAGGCGGCCATCTCGATATATAAACGGCTGTTAATAATGATCATGGTCTTTATTAGCCGCCGGCGTCTATATAACGAGACGGCCGCCTTTGTTATGTTCCCACAGTGTCGTTTTTTTGGACAGTTGTCACTTGCAGTATGATGGAAAACAAGTAATGGCAGGTAGTACCTGGGGGCCATTGTGGCAGACACCATTGTGTGTTCCCTTGGCTGTCAATGTGATTGGGTTATTAGGAGGTCATTGGGGCTGGCACTGATATGGGGGTATGCTGAGTAGGTAATGTATCCGATCAGAGGTGTATGATTGCTGGTGGACCCTGTGATCATGAGAATGATGGTCCCATTGTATGGTGTAAAGGCCCAGCCAGGGGGCATATCCCTGCAATACACTGGGCCTACTAAGCTGTCACCATACTACCAAGGGAGATGCCTACCATGGGGGTCTCTGTGTACAGGGGTGGGGGTGGGGGGTAGGATGCCAGGGTAGATGCCTACCATGGGCAACACTAGAGGAGATGCCTACCATGGGGCACTAGGGGAGATACTTATTTTGGGGGACACTATCTACAGTGGGGATACCAGGGGAGATGCCTAACATGGGGGTAACTAGAGGAGATGTCCACATATGCTATCTACTGGGAGGTGGGCTAACAAACAGGGAAATTACCCACAGCGGGATGGGGCAAAGAGGCGGGGGGGGGGGGGGCAATTAAAAGTTAGCTATGGTGCCCAGCAAGCCCTTTCTAGTTCCGCCCCTGGGTGGAACAAGTGTGGCCCCATAGCCTTTGACTGGAGCTGCCGCACATGTTCAACCATTGCTCCATTCAGTCAGGCACACAGGACCCCCAATTTTAATGACTGGACCCCTTTCAGACACAAATCTCTTATCCTGTTCAGAGGGATCAGGCATGATTATGAGAAAACCCCTGTAAATGACTCACTGTCAATTTTACTCCCAGCTATACAATCCTATAATAAAATCCCAGAGTACATATTAGTATCCATCCTATCTCTTCTCTCTGAATGATGGCGTCTCTGAAAGGTTTGGATGCCACCTTGTGGCACATGTGCCGGGTACTGACAGCATTACAGTCTGCACAGCGGCCTCATCTACAATATACACAGATTACAGATACATCTTATAGTGATTGTAAAACAACATCCAGAAATCCCCATGCAGAATTACAATGTGGTGATAATCTCTCAGCATCGGGTGCTTGAAAGTACTCGGAGTAATGTGTGGTACTCATGTAAAATAGCAAGTCTCCTCCCTGCATGTTTGGCGGCTTAAATTAGGCAGTAAACATGCGGGGAAGGGGCTGCTATACCGCAGTAATTTTGGCTGCTAGTATAGCAGTGATTGGCTGGCTGCATCAGGTGCAGTGTCGGACTGGGGTACCTTGGGCCCATCAGTGAATATTTTATTCTAGGGGCCCACCCTACATACACCAGATATACCCAGCGCCAAACCTTTCACATTACTATAGCGACTTTGCACAGTTCTGTGTATGTGACCGGCAATGCTCGCTCACTGTTATTAAATGGTCAGACACTCCAGGGATGGCGACCTGGACAACCGAAGGCTGGCATGATGGGAGTTGTAGTTTTGCAACAGCTGGAAGGCCAACGGTTCCCCATCCCTGTTCTAGTATATAGGAGCTGTCCAGGCATGATGGGAGTTGCAGTTTTGCAACTGCTGGAGGGTCAAAGGTTCCCCATCCCTGCTCTATGCAAACAGCACAGCCATCCACTTAAAGGGGTTGTCCAATTATTATTTTTTTTCTTTCAAATCAACTGGTGTCAGAAAGTTATATAGATTTGCAATTTACTTCTATTTAAAAATCTCAAGTCTTCCCATACTTATAAGCTACTATGTGTCCTGTGTCTGAGCAGGAGAGGTTTTCTTTGGGGATTTGCTACTTCTCTGGACAGTTCCTGACTCCACCAGAGATGTCAGCAGAGAGCACTGGGTCTCACACAGGACACATAGTAGCTTATAAGCAGGGGCGTAGCTAATGTCTCCTGGGCCCTGGTGCGAGAGGCCAACTTGGGCCCCCCCCCCCTCCTTTCACGACCAAGTAATGCTATTGTTGTGTGTGTGTGTGTGTATATATATATATATATATATATATATATATACACACAGTGGTGCCTTGGATTATGAGCATAATTCGTTCCAGGACCGTGCTTGTAATCCAAATCCACTCTTAAACCAAAGCAATTTTCCTATAAGAAATCATGTAAATGCAGACAATTGGTTCCACACCCCAAATATATTTATTATTCTGTACTGTACAGTAATGGAGAGGATGGGAAACACAAGGGCTGATAGAGACTGCAGGGAGCATGAAGGAATGAGCAGGACAGATGTGGGCACATACATGCAGCACTCTCTGTCCGGGGAGAGAGGGGTTACAGCTATGGAGAGATTACCCCCCCCCCCCCAACACAGTCCTGTCCCCTGATGTAAGCCCCAGCCTGAAGGGGATCTGCTATGATTTGGAAGGTGTTTAGAGTACAGTGCTGTAGACCCCGCTATGCAGGCCATGCCCCTTCTCCACTCGCGCTCCCACCCAATACAGGAAGTTCTTAAACCAAAGCAATGTTCTTAAACCAAGTCACATTTTGAAAAACTGTGAGCTCTTAAAACCAAACGCTCTTAAACGAAGTTACTCTTAAACCAAGGTACCACTGTATGTATGTATATATATATTATATATATATATATATATATATACACACACACATATATATATATATATATATATATAGATACACACACACACCAAGACAGATATTACCTATTTACGCCATACTGTTACCGACCAATCCTGTATACTGAGACCAATATTACCAGTAATACCAGTATATAGGGAGGAAACATTACCGCCACACCACAACCACTACCATCACCACCATATTGTTACTGACCAAATCCAGTATACTAAATCACCTCATCCAGTCATATAGAGGTGGATGCAGCTGTACACAGGTTCTATACACCATATACATTACTGTGCAGTTATATCAGGTGACTCACAGGAGACGTCTTTTCTGATCGGAGTTCTTTCCTTTTCATCATCTTCTCCATCCGTCCTGGGCCGTTATGAGAACTTCTCCGAGCCACAAATCCACAGAATCTGCCAGACAGATATATTAGGCTCCTCACACTGACACCATCCTCATCTCTCTACACACTGCACATCTGTACTGTCCCCTTTACAACCTCATTTAGTGGGTAGCCCTGACTCTATGTGACCTCCTAATAATATATGCCCCCCTCTGTGTATTCCCTCTCCCCCTATGTTGCCCCCCCAAATAGATGGCCCCCTCTTCCCCCCTCCCTATAGATGGCCCCCTCTACCCCCTCCCTTATAGATGGCCCCCCTCTACCCCCTCCCTTGTAGATGGCCCCCTCTCTCCCTCACCCTCCCTTATGGATGGTCCCCCTCTCCCCCCACCCTCCCTTATAGATAGGCCCCTCCCTTATAGATGGCCCCCTCTCTCCTCAACCCTCCCTTATGGATGGTCCCCTCTCACCCCCACCCTCCCTTATAGATGGCCCCCTCTCCCCCCACCCTCCCTTATAGATGGTCCCCTTCCCCCCCCCCCATCCTTATAGATGGTCCCCTTCCCCCCCCCCCTCCCTTATAGATGGTCCCCTTCACCCCCCCTCCCTTATAGATGGTCCCCTCCCCCCCCCCTCCCTTATAGATGGTCCCCTTCCCCCCCCTCCCTTATAGATGGTCCCCTTCCCCCCCTCCCTTATAGATGGTCCCCTTTCCCCCCCTTTATAGATGGTCCCCTTCCTCCCTCCCTTATAGATGGTCCCCTTCCCCCCCCACCCTCATAGATGGCCCCCCTCTTTCCCCCCACCCTCATAGATGGCCCCTCTTTCCCCCCACCCTCATAGATGGCCCTCTTTCCCCCCACCCTCATAGATGGCTCCTCTTTCCCCCCACCCTCATAGATGGCACCCTCCTTCCCCCCACCCTCATAAATGGCCCCCCTCTTTCCCCCACCCTCATAAATGGCCCCCTCTTCCCCCCCACCCTCATAAATGGCCCCCTCTTCCCCCCACCCTCATAGATGCCCCCCTCCTTCCCCCCACCCTCATAGATGTCCCCCTCTTTCCCCCCACGCCGTACAGGCTGATAAAAAAAACAAAACTTAACTCACCTGACATCGCGCTCCCACGTTGATCCTCACTCCTCCTGGTCTGTCCCCGGCTGCTGCGCGGCGCCGGGGGTGTCGCGTCTTATCCCCGGCAGCGCGCGCATCCCAGAACTCCCTGCGCGCCGGAAACCGGAAGTCAGGGCCCAAGGCGCGCAGGGAGTTCTGGGATGCGCGCGCTGCCGGGGGTAAGACGCGACACCCCCGGCAGCCGCGCAGCAGCCGTGGGAAAGACGGAGCCGGATTCTTGTGACCGCAAGCAAAACAATGCTTGCGGTCACAAGAGTGATTGATCGGGGGGGCCCCGCGGGCCCCCCTTGTGGCGGGCCCGGTCGCGGGCGGCGACCCCGCGACCACGGTGGCTACGCCACTGCTTATAAGTATGGGAAGACTTGAGATTTTAAATGGAAGTAAATTACAAATCTATATAACTTTCTGACACCAGTTGTTTTGAAAGAAAATGTTTTTCGTTGGACAACCCCTTTAAGTTTCTTGAAAGGTGAAGTCCCATGAAACTAACTGGGGGATTATATGTCATCCTGAAGCTTCTAAACAGGGATACAGACTTCCTGCTCAGGGGTCCCACCAATGTGTAGGGCCCACCGGGGGATTCCCCTGCTCCCCTGTGGGCAAGTCCTAGCCTGATCAGGTGACCTAGGTGTATATAGACCCAGATCACCTGATGCCTGATTCCCCTCACGTTCTGTTAGCTGGCACGGAGATCTGCTGGAGCAGGGACAGAGCAGATGTACGGCTTAGTTTCAATAGTTTAGGTAGGTGACAAGCTAACAAACACCCAAAAGTACTTTTCAGGACTAGTAAAAACAAAATGATATTACATACAATATAGCAGTATTATATGGTATAACTGATACTGATAGTGGTACAGTATAACTGGTATATGCAGTAGGGGTACTAACATTAACCCCTTAGCGACCCATGACGTACCCATGACGCTCTGAACGGGCACAGATCCCGGCTGCCAATCTGCAGCCGGGCAGTGCCTCTATTAGCCGGCGTGCCCGTTGCCGCGCCCGGCTAATTTAAGCAGTTCAATGCAGCTGTCAAACCTGACAGCTGCATTGAAGTGCTTCATGCACAACATCCCTGGTGTCTAGTGGGTCGGATCTCCCCCCCCGCGATGCGATTGCGGGGGAGAGATCCGTTCTTCTGCCCGTGCCGGGCCTCAGCGCGCAATGGACGCTGATCCGGCTCGGCAATAGATTGCTATGGCCTGCAGCAGGCCATAGCAATCTATGACCGATGTAATCGATCTTTGCTGTGTATATACACAGCATTGATCTCTATGAGAGATCAGTGGCTGTCTATATACAAGTCCCCCAGGGGGGCTTCTAGTCCATGTAAAAAAAAAAAAAAAAAGTGTTTTTATTACTAAAAAATCCCCTCCCCTAATAAAGTCCAAATCACCCCCCTTTTCCCATTTTATAAATATAAATAACTAAATAAACAAATAATAAAACAATTTTAGTATCACCCGCGCGCGTAATCGCCCGAAGTATTAATTAATCACATTCCCGATCTCGTACGGTAAAACGGCGTCAGCGCAAAAAATTCCAAAGTGCAAAATTGCGCATTTTTGGTTGCATCAAATCCAGGAAAAATGTAATAAAAAGTGATCAAAAAGTCGTATATGCGCAATCAAGGTACCGATAGAAAGAACACATCATGGCGCAAAAATGACACCTGACAGCCCACATAGACCAAAGGATAAAAGCGCTATAAGCCTGGGAATAGAGCAATTTTAAGGAACGTATATTTGTTAACAACGGTTTGAATTTTTTAAAAGCCATCAGATACAATAAAAGTTATACATATTATATATCATTGTAATTGTAACAACTTGAGGAACATGCATAACAAGTCAGTTTTACCATAGGGCGAACGGCGTAAATGCAAAACTCCCCGAAATCAAAACAAATTCTTTTTTTTTTTCAATTTGACAGCGCAAATGATTTTTTTCTGGTTTCGCAGCATATTTTATGGAAAAATAATGCCTGTCATTGCAAAGTAAAATTGGTTTCGCAAAAAATAAGTGCTCATATAAGTCTCTAGGTGAAAAAATGCAAGCGCTATGGACTTTTAAACATAAAATGGAAAAAGCAAAAGCGCAAAAAAACGAAAATTGGCTTTGACCTTAAGGGGTTAAAGAGGATGTACCACCAGGTACATCCTCTTTAACCTAAACCTACTGATCGAACGGCGTCGGCACGGGGATGTCGGTGCCACGGTCCGTTCTATGCACCGGAACCGGCCGGTGCTCAAGCACTGGAGGCGGGCCGGGCCGCCCCTATTGGGAGGGAATTCCCTCCCCTGTATGACGCGGCTCCTTAGAATAAATGGAGCCGCGTCATGCAGGGGAGGGAATTCCCTCCCACTGGGGGCGGCCCGGCCACCTTCAGTGCTTCAGCACCGGCCAGTTCCGGTGCGTAGAACGGCGCCGTGCACGGGAACGGGGCCTTCGATCCGAAAAACAGACCGCGGCAACCGGCTTCCCCGTGCCGGCGCCGTTCAATCAGTGAGTTTACGTTATAGAGGATGTGCCAGGTGGTACATCTTCTTTAATCCGCAACTACCCAAAAGTGCTTTTTAGGACTAGTAAATATCCCTGTGTGACACAGAGAAAAGAATCTGACACAGTATTGTATACTGGTTTGTGATGGTCTACTCAGTCTGATAGTGGTCCAGTATACAACTAATACAGAGGCCTGGGAGCCTTAGATGCATCCATACACGTTCCCCCCTGCTTGTTCCCATCACTTTCTGAGGTTTCCAGGTGGACTGACACGCTCCCCCTGTAGAGTACGGGGTTCCAGAAAAAATGCTCTAATCTCCTATTGACTTTAATGGCGTTTGTAACACAAATCGAGCATTTGAGTATAGAAAAATAAAGAAATAACAGCATTGGAAAGTTTTTTTTTTAGTGCTAGCTCATCTCTATTAGTTGCCTGCAAGGTTGATTGGTGGCTGCACTATTGTGCGACCTTGGCGGCCATTACCTCTGTGTGTAAACTGCATGTCACCTAGCAAATTGCACCACAGTAAATAACCTTGTTTCATCAGCCAACGCGTAGCTCTATCCTATTTTTCCAATGCAGGGAACTACAACACAGCCCCACCTGCTGCTGTATTACAAATGCCCTGTACTTATTAGGCTATGTTCACACGGCGTATCAGACCGGCCGTTCCATGACCCCGGCCGGGTCACGGAAAGGCCAGTCTGTGCCAGATCAATCGCGGCGCCGGTACTTAAGTAACCGGCCGTATGAGTCTGTCCGGCCGCAGAGCTCTGATGCGGGCACATTAGCGTGCGCCCGCATCGGAGCTTCCCATAGCACACAGTGAAGCAAGCGGCCAGAGCCGCTCCCTCCACTGTGTGAACTGACAGGGCTGTCAGTTTTTCCTGGCGCCACATGGGATCCCGGCCGGAGCGTATACGATGTGTGTATGCCTCCGGCGGGATCCCATTGCACATAAGGCTTTGTTACACACCACAAAACTACAGCCGTAATTCTGCAGCGAGAACTATGGCCGTAGTTTTTATGCAGTGTCAACATAGCCTTATGGTGCAAAAAATAGCCTAAATTATTGAAAATGTTGCTTAGTTTTTCTCCACCGTAGCTTGCTGTATACACTCTATTCTTGTACACAACCTTTAGGATCCTCCTGCCTTGTATCTGCAACCCTCTCTTCTTTTTCCGTCTGTGTGAGCTGTCCTCCAAGGATTCTCTCCCCCTGTCCATAGTCTGAGCTGGTGTAAACCCGTCCCCTTACGTTCTCTATCACTAAAAGAGCAGAAGCAGATTTATCTTATCATTCTCTGAGGAGCAGCAAAATGATCGGACATATGTGAAGAAGACTATCGAATGGTGCTTCATTTGCCATTTTGGAGCCTCCAACTCCAGATGATGGGGTTGTTCTATAACGTTTTCTTCTTATCATATTGCCTATACCTCAGCTCAGGGGCTCCGCTATAGGGGGCACAGAGGCAGTAGTTGCACTAGGGTCCTAGAGGTTGAGGAGGCCTATAGACCCAGTAGCTCATAGAGACCATGTCACATGATAGGTGAGGGGCCCTGTTACATATTTGCCCTGGAGCTTTGGGCTATATAAACCTGCTGGCAGTCCGTGCCGTTACGGTAAATAAGACTGGGATTTCACATTCCTGTAGACGTGTGCGTCCCCGGGCCGCGCTGACAAGCCTCATGTGTTTAAATAACAAGAATAACAAATGATTTTCCCATTAGTCATAGAGGCTGATGTGGATGATCTGTCACCAGTAGCTGTCAAGGTTATTGAACAATTCAAGGGTGCAATACATGATGAAAAGCCATGACCCCCAGCCCCGATCTTTGTGCTATGTAACAGCTCATGCTGATCTGCAGTCCTCAGGTTTTAATACCAAAGTTTACTTACTAATACACATGTATAAGCCAGCAGAGATTATCTCACCATCTTGTCTTCTGCTTTTATTCCTTAGCGATATGTCAATTAATACGATTACAGGAGGACTCTCTGTATAGGTGGAGACAGGAGGCGGTGCTGCCTGGACCTATAGCACTTATAGGAAGAGGGAAGGAGGCAGTACTATCTGTGTAAACATACGTTATCCAGATACAAGGAGGCAGTACTATGTGTAAACATACGTTCATCAGATACAGGGGGCAGTACTATCTGTGTGTACGTACGTTCACCAGTACAAGGAGGCAGTACTATCTGTGTAAACATACTTTCATCCAGATACAAGGAGGCAGTACATCTGTGTAAACATCGTTCATCCAGATACAAGGAGGCAGTACTATCTGTGTAAACATACGTTCATCCAGATACAGGGGGCAGTACTATCTGGTGTACGTACGTTCATCCAGATACAAGGAGGAGTACTATCTGTGTAAACATACTTTCATCCAGATACAAGGAGGCGTACTATCTGTGTGTACTTACTTTCATCCAGATACAAGGAGGCAGTACTATCTGTGTAAACATACTTTCATCCAGATACAAGAGGCAGTACTATCTGTGTAACATACTTTTCATCCAGATACAAGGAGGCAGTACTATCTGTGTAAACATACGTTCATCCAGATACAAGGAGGCAGTACTATCTGTGTAAACATACTTTCATCCAGATACAAGGAGGCAGTACTATCTGTGTACATACTTTCATCCAGATACAAGGAGGCAGCACTATTAATTGAACATCTTCATCCAGATATGGGGAGCAGTAATATCTCTGCAAATCTTCATTAGAGCTTAAAGGGATTGTCCGCAAAATCTTTTTCTTTCAAATCAACTAGTTTCAGATAGTTTATAGTTTGTAATTTACTATTTAAAAATCTCAAGCCATCCCATACTTATCATCTGCTGTATGTCCTGCAGGAAGTGGTGTATTCTTTCTAGTCTGACACAGATCGCTCTGCTGCCACCTCTGTCCATGTCAGGAACTGTCCAGAGCGAGAGGTTTCTATGGGGATTTGCTGCTGCTCTGGACAGTTCCTGACATGGACAGAGGTGGCAGCAGAGAGCACTGTGTCAGAGGAAAGAAAACTACATTCCTGCAGTACATACAGCAGCTGACACAAGTATTTGAAGATTTAAGATTTTAAATAGAAGTAATTACACACCCCTTTAAAGGGATTATCCATCTTTAAAGAAAATAAATTTTTAAAGGGCCAAAACTATGTAAATTAACAACTAAATGAATGACCTCTACAATGCCAGCTGATCCACCGACCTACCCATTCAGTCCCAAGTAGGCACCATGTTCCTTCTTCTGTAGTGGACATCACATGACTGCCCGCAGCCAATCAGTGGCCTCAACAGTCTGCTTCTGGCATTAAGGGGGTTTTGCTTATAGTTTATTGGTTGCATCAGTCTTGTGACAGCAACAAAAAGAAGAACAGGGTGCTGATCGGAGCCTGAGCAGGGAATGGATATAGGAAACAGTATGGATAACACCTTTAAAGGGGTTGTCCAGTGAAAAAAAAAATTCTTTCAAATCAACTGGTGTCAGAAACTTATATAGATTTGTAATTTACTTTGATTTAAAAATCTTAAGTCTTCCCATACTTATAAGCTGCTGTATGTCCTGCAGAAGTGTTGTTTATTTACATTCAGACACAGTGCTCTCTGCTGCCATCTCTGGCCGAGTCAGGAACTGTCCTGAGCAGGAGAGGTTTCTATTGGGGATTTGCTATCTGCTCTGGACATTTACTGACTCAGCCAGAGATGTCAGCAGAGAGCACTGTGTCTGAATGTAAATAAACAACACTTCTGCAGGAATACAGCAGCTTATAAGTATGGGAAGACTTATAGGAAGACAGAGCGGAGGAGAAGACCTGACAGGTAATGTATGCTGCAAGGACATCGGTAAGATGTCCCTGCAGCTGCTCAACGATCATCGGGCCGTGGAATAGGCCCAGTAAACGAGCGGCGATCTAGCAGATCGTCGCTCGTTTACATCGTTGATCGGCCCGTGGAATAGGACTCTAAGAAAAGTGAGAGTTGGGTGGGCACCAGTTGAGAGGGGGTGGGCAATAGAGAAGGAGCTGAAGAGTCTCCATCTGAGGAGGAGAGCGGCGGGTCCAGTGCAGTCCAGTATGATGGTTTGCTCATCAGTTTATAATCAGATTATAGAAAGAAAAAGTGTGGTGTGCTCAACTTAAAATCTAGCTTTATATATGAAGAATAAAATCAAACATAACAAAACATGAAAAAAAACAATGTATATATACATCAAACACTACATAAATTCTATGTTGGTTATATCTGCATGCTTGATTAGTTGTAGGTATTAAATTCTCGTATTATTATTTCATCATGCAGTACTAAATCATATATATAAAAACATATGTATTAGGAAATAGGCTAAAAAAATTATATAAAGATATTACGCCTCCTGTGCACCTGGATCTGCATGAATACTGAACCAGCCTCCGTATGGGAAAATAAACCTGATACAAAAACAGCTCAGCAGCGGAGAGAGCGGAGGAACGCCAGCTGCCGTGTCACGGGCTTCGCGCCTACGGGAGCTCCTATATCCGCAGAGACTGGTGAGAGGTGACATTTATGTAGTTGTTGATTGTATATATACATTGTTTTTTTCATGTTTTATTATGTTTTGATTTTTATTCTTATATATAAAGCTAGATTTAAGTTTACAACCTTGAAATTTATGGCATTATCATGTGTGACCAAATTAGAATATATACTATTTCCGATCTACCTATGCCAATTGTCTTTTGAGAGCCTACCACCTCTTTTGCCCAATAATATATGAGATTATAATAGTCCGTTTCAGGCGAAGCCCAGGGCCCTGAGCTCCTGAGGGGCCTATGGCCACCCAAATAGACTTATACTTTCAGGGTGTATTATCCAGACTACAGTTCAGCCATGATTGCATAAAAATCGCTGCTTTTTACTGAAATTTTGCACAAATCAGGGCAAAGCTGCAGCCAGGAGACAATGCAGTAAATTAGAGAATATATTGAAGGGCCTTATCATGTGACATGTGATGTCACCACAGGTCCTTTACAGGCTGCACTATGGAGGAAAAAGACTTAAGTTAGTGCCGCCTTGGTTACAGTGGGCTGGGGGGCCCAAGCTTGGTGAACAGCCTGGGGCCTATAGTAAAGCTAATCCGCCCCTGGTCCCATTCCCTGAACAAGTTGCAAGGTGTTCAAGATTTTGGGGCAAAACATTGTTTAAGTATGCCACCCCCTGACCCTGGTGGATACGCCATGTCTTGTAAACAGAAGATAAGATGGTTATTTATAGATGCATAGGTGTAAATGTGAGTGTGATTATAATAGTAAACACTTCTTTATTATAAACAATAGTTCATAGTAACAAAAACAATGGTGGACATAAAAAAAAAAAATCTAAACCGGGAAGCGATAATCTGGCCTGAGCTAAGTATACAATGTTCTCCTCTGTTCATCTGCCACATACATATCTGTGTGACAACTTGTTACTGTACAAGGTGTTTGTAAATTCGATACCAAGATTGACTTCTCATTGATGACCATAGTGACCGGGCCTACACTACACTGTGATCCAGCTTAAATAATAGATAGATACAGATTATACTGTTCTTCCATCGACATATACATCCTATAACCAAACACCTGGCTAAATAAAAGACACAGGACAGTCTTTAAGTCTTTGAGACGAAATAGGTCGAGAGTAGGAATAGGAATGAGAGAACTGGAATGCTAAGTTCAAGTTAGTGCCCAAATCCATGCATTCGAGTAATGAACTGAAACCTCACACCTCATCCTTCTTCTTCTTCTCCACCTGGACGTCCGCTTCCTCTGTCAATATTATTTATTTATTCAGTTAAAGGGATACTCCAGCAGGGGGGGGCACTTTTTGCTGGGAGCGGGGAGGAGGTGGCCGAGGGAAAAGAGTCAACTCACCTCCCCGGTTCAGCAGAGGGTCCCGCGGCGCTCCGGTGGCCGGTTCCCGGCCGCTTCTGGGTGGTCTGACCGGGCCCGAGACGTGACATCTCAGGTCCGCTCAGACAGCAGGCGGGGATCTGAGCGGACTTGAAACGGATCCCGCCTGCTTCACAGTGGCTGAGCGGACCTGAGATGTCACACGTCAGACACCCGGAAGCGGCCAGGAACGGACACCGGAGCACCGCGATGCGGGACCCGCGCTGGAACCGGGGAGGTGAGTGGACCGTCTTTCCCCTCGGCCACCATCCTCCGGTCCCCAGCAAAAAAGTGCCCTCCCGCTGGAAGTACCTTTAATTTTAAAGGGATGGTTTGTGGAGCCCGGCCGCCAATTTTTTGTACCGCGTGAAGGCCGATCTCAAAGATCGTCTGGTTTGCAGCCACACTGGACAACAAATCTTTAGGTGTAAAGCACCCTCTTTCCATGTGATAGAGAAAAATGAATCTGCTGGTTGCTCTTTCAAACAGGACCAGATGAGCTTGAATCACATGTATGACTGTGCCCTGAGCTTATATAATCCACTGGTAAGCGAGCAGAATTATGCACGTCTCTGGATGTGTTTGAGAGGAAAACATCATGTAATACAAAATAAATGATGGAGATGCGCAGTAAAACTAACATGTGGTAGATGAGTGGCCACTTTATGAAGACCCCACCCGAGGAACGTCACGGCCACATAGACGTCAGATCACCTAAAAACAGACATGAAGTCACCTGGTTAACGTCACGATGGCTTCAGATCGATCCTCTAACAGTGGCCAGCTTACAGCACATGTGCCTTTGGCTGTGACTGAAATCCCACCTGAGCCCGTCTTGAAAATGCTTTTTCAGAGAATGTTGCTCCATTTTGGATCCTTCTAATCACTACCACATGTCTGACGTTCGGAGCCCCAGATGTTCTACTATTCAGACCTTTATGCAGGGACGGGATGGAGGGAAACAAGGCTGAACATGTCGGGCTGGTATCACATCAAGGGTCCGCCTGTCAGGTCCCATACAAGGTACAAGCCTAATTTGGGAACTGTCGGAGTCTACTCCTTGCGATGAAGTGACATCAGGAGTTTGTAAGACTCAGCCTTTATATACGCTAAACATATAGATGTATTACAGATGGGTTTGTCACCCACACCTTCACTATAATGTCACAATCTGGGTTCTACATGAGCTCTTCAATAGAGAGCGTTATAATACAAAATCTATATATAATATTATATAATATAATACAACACAATGCGGCCCAAAAGATTTGGATGAGATTTTCCTTGGGTCATGGTCCAAAAACTCAGGCCCGGACCTAGCAAAAACTTTTGACTTGACTTAATGATATGTCCCCATGTTACTACTCGGACGTGGCTCTTCTGTTAGATGGTTTTCAGGCAAAAAATGATAGATGGCCTTCCTGTCCCGATAGGCCATCAGTAGCTTAGTGGTGGTGACCATACCTTGAACCCCAAAGACCAGCTGTTGAGTAGCCGCACTGCCCGGATATCATCATGGGGAGCTGGAAAGGCTTGGTCTGTACATTTGTAGTAGCCATGCTGAGTTAGTGCAGCTGCAGGTGGGTTCACACTATGTATGTGTGCGGCGGTATTTTTTATGCGGCTGTAACTACTGCCGTGGGAAAAAAATAGACATGCGGCTGAAAACATACGGTCATTTACTTGGAAAATCTGGTTCAACTAAAAAATAACAACATAAAATCTTAAGAAAGTGATGCAAACCCTCTGGATGCATCTAGGAAAGCAGGAACACAGTTTACATGAATCGCTATTAACGGGGGTTTGCGTCCTCTGCACTATAGCGATGCCTCTCATTGTTTGATAATTGAATTAATAAAACACATTTTCGTTGTATAAAGTCCCTTTTCTGTTCAATAATTAAATTTAAACGTTCCATCATTTTGCAATAAATACTGTTAAATAATATATATAAATAAATGTATATGTTTATATATATATATATATTTATTTTTGACAGTATATAATTGCACAAATGATGGATTCGTTAAATTATGACCCACAACACTGATTTTATTTCAACGAAATGTGTTTTATTAATTAAATATTAATTAGTATACAGGAAAGCTCATAAGCCGTTAATTCATATTGCCGGAATAGAGCATTCTGTACTAATCATCACTTTACTTTAATTAAAACATCAAATGTTTCTTCTAATATGTTATCACAATAGCATTATTAGAAGAAACATTTAGAGTATATGTGCGCTCAGCTGATTGGCTGATCGGCTCAGCGCACATATAAGAGCCGGTCCGCAGTACAGTGACTTCATTGTGCTGCGGACCAGCAGAGGGACACCAGGGTGAGATAGAGCTCTCCCCACCCCCTCCCTGCACTGCACCCCTCCCAGCAAGGAAGGGGGGGTCAGAAACCCCTTCCTGCTGGGGGGGATGGGGCAGGCTGACATCAGTTCTGGCCCCAAGGGGTTAAGGGGATGCAATACATCCTACCTTAACCCCTGGGGCCAGACGTAAGCAGCGATCTGTAAAGATGCTGCATACTGAGGAGACACCACCGCTCACAGTGAGGGGTTGTGCTCCGTTTGGTGTTTTTTCGTGTGCTATCTCCCTTTTTGTTTTCAGATATCGGATCCTGTGATTACGTCGGATTCGGTGGCACTACGTCGATGACAGCGGTTGTTGTTGTTGTTTTTTTTATAAAATGTCAATGAGGGGGGTGGGGGTGTTTTATTGAATAAAAAAATTTTTTAACTGTGTCTTGTCTTTATTTCTTACTTTATCGACTTAGTAGTGGA
>NW_027209513.1:0-20510 GCF_027789765.1 Dendropsophus ebraccatus | reverse complement strand
CCTTATAATCATAAGGCTATGGTAGGCAAGTAGCTACTCTACACTGTGTAAGAACCTTGCATAACATATGCATTAGCCATAGCTTCTTATAAAAAATATGTTAAGTACAATTATGTATACGGTCACTCTATGTAAAGTGTGGACATACAGTATTTGGGATCTTTATGCAGTGTGTCCCACTAGGATCCTGTAGGGACTGTAATTTGGATGTCATAAAATCGGATAACCTACTGTATACGCCTACATACTCACATATAGTACATGTTCTACAGTAACGAGAAAGAAGCGTTGTCTCTCTAAGTAATTCTAGTGGGGGCCAAGGACAGAGGTGTGTCTAGCTTCTTTCCCTCTTAGGAGTTATCTTATACCCACAACTGCTTAGGATTATCCTAGCTTCTGTGAAAAAATTCTAACTTGCTGTTCTTATCCTGATTCCTTCCTGAAAGCAAGACAGACTATTGGCTGCCAAGCTACCAAAACACAGAACTTGAGAACCCTTATTGGAATTGCAGCTTAGAAAAATGAGTAAAGCGAATGTACATCATTTTTCCCATGGATAGAACAGCGCAGCGTTGGGAAGCTGGTGCCCACTGTCCTTTTTTTGAACCGCGGCCCAGTTCTCATGTACGGGTGCTGGTCTATTCGCTGGCAGCAGGCCAGGGTGTGTGTGAAGCACTGAAGCCACTCTAGAATCATGGAGCCGCATCATAGAGGGAGGGGCGGTTCTCCCACTGGGGACAGGCCGGAAGCACTCCTCCAGTGTTTCACCCCGGCCCAGTGCTCATGAATAGAATGGTGCTGTACACCGGAAACATGTCTCAGTTCAAAAGAGGAACCACTGCATTGGCTTCCCCACGCCGATGCCGTTCTATTCATAGGCAAAAAACTTTTAAGCAAATATACCTAATGGTACATTCGCTTTAAGGTGTTTGGGAATAACTGGTAGATAACCGAAAAGAAACATACCTCTAGAAAAGAGAAACTATGGAATAGTAACACAATAGTGTGTCTTAAAAGAATGACTACTAGTGGTAGTCCTTCCATCACTGTGCAGTGTAACGAGTCACATCAGCCATAATCAGTATGGACACCACGTAAACATAATAATAGTAGGTATATCCTTATAGTTGCCCCCCCCTCCATTAGTCATTAGTCACTAGTAAAATAGTTTTGAAACATTATTCTTTCCAACATAGTCTTTTCAACAATAACATTTCACTGAATGCAATCTAGTTTCAATTGTAAACCCCTAGAAATCCATTGTATATTTTTGTATTGGTAATTCATAATTCATAAGTTAGAGGACATTGAGTTTCTTTCTTAGCAGTTTTTCTCATATAAAGTCTTAGTGCTGCTCTGTCGCTAATCCAGCAAGGCTTTACCGTCTGAATGTAATTTGTCTTATACATCTTCCCCAGTGTGTCTTTTCTTTATGGCCATTTGCATTCTGCACACATTCGCTATTGCTCTCTCTAGACTTCCTAGTGTGTTCCTCTACTATCTTAATATCAATAGCTGTCATTTCTTCTCATCTCCTTCTTTGAGTTACTACCCTCTATTGTGTGGCACGTGCAAGCCTGGATAGGACTGAATATGGCATTAGCTTAAAATATTCACTAAGAAAGAGATCTATTATTGACATAAGGGTTTGCAGAAGAAATACATAGCAAAAGAACTGTTTATTTCTGCCTTATGCAAACAGACATTTTGTAAACTGCTCTCCAGTTTTTATTTGAGTGGCTTGCACATTGACCTTTTTTCTATTAGCATTATCTCCCTTGTATCCTGCTGTAGATAAGCAGCAGCTCTGCTACATTACCTTCCCACTCCAGTATTTCAGCAATGATAGAACTGCAGTTTCTTACTTTTTGGCATTGCTATTGAAATAGCTCCTAAAAAGTAAATTACCAGTCAACAACACAGTGTGAGAAATATTTCACCCTGGAACACTGTCAGAATCAATGAATTGAAAATTAGCAGTTTTCTTTCTTTTTCCATATTATTTTGTAAGAAGAGAAGTTAAAATAAGAATAAACAAAACCCTCTCCAGTAGAGTGTAATGGTATTCAATACATTATTATATGTTACGTGTTAGGCAAATCTGTAGCTTTGCCTACAGAGCGGAACCAAATACCTTTCAGAGCATAACAGCATTGATGAGATGAAGGTGTGTGCCTGCTTTTGTACTGTAGTCTGTGGATATAGAGAGACCCACTCAGATTCCCTTTATTTATTAGTGCTATAAATGGCAGTTATGCTGATGCATACATACACTGATCAGCGGGAACATTAAAACCACTGACAGGAGAAGATAGTAACATTGATCAACTGCTACAATGCCACATGTCAAGGGCTGAGATGTACAGTATTAGGTGGTAAGTGGACAATGAATCAGAAAAAAACAGTCACACATTCCAAACAGACATGTGCTTGCTCTCTCAGTCAGACACACATATTTGCCACCACTATACAGTAAATGGTTATTGTAAATACTAGATCCATACAGTCTGCTGATTCTATTATCACACTGAAAATTTTACAGAAGTATATAGGCTGGGTTCACACTAAGTTTTTCCTATCCAATTAACGTATATGCTTTATGAAAAAAAAAATGCATCCGCAAAAATGGATGCAATTGTATGCCATCCGTTTGGATTCGTTTTTCTATTGACTTCCATTACATAAAAAAAGGGGATCGAAACTGATGCGTTTTTTTTTAACGTACACAAAAATAGCGTTTTCTGTTCGTTAAAAGTAACCAAATAAAAACAGATATGTTAAACGGATAGGAAAAACGTAATGTGAACCCAGCCTTAGCACTGGTCAGATGAAATGACAGGCAGAGTACATCATTATTACAACTGGTGACTCGCAGATATGTCATCTCTCATTGTAGATGTTCGCTTTCCATAAGGGATGAGCGAATTCGAACCACCAAGTTTGAGTTCATGTACAAACGCACATGTTAGTACCCCAGAACCGATAAATGAACAGTAAGGGGGAGATTCATCAAAGGGTGTAAAATTTAGACTGGTGTAAACTGCTTACAGCAACCAATTACAGCTCAGCTTCCAGCTCTGCTGAAAGGAAAGAGGAGCTGTGATTGGTTATTGCGGGCAGTTTACACCAGTCTAAATTTTACACCCTTTGATAAATCTCCCCCTAAGTGTTTGTGTATCTGTTCCTTGTTTATATATAAAGTTTGTTGAAACGCTGCTGCTGCCTCAGCAGCCAGTCATCAAGTTTGTACGCATTACTGTTGCACTTGCAACTGGTCAGGCAGGACATGTGACCTGGTGTATAATAATACCGGTCATGTGTCCTTCCACCATTCTGCTGCTGATTAGTGTAGGGAGAGATTGCAGCAGCAGGCAGGAGAGCTAGGTAGGGCCAAAACATTTATACTAACTCAAGGCACAACAGTGCAGTCTCCTGTGCTGAGGGGCAGGTGGCTCAGAGCGTCCTAGAATTTTAAATGCAACAAAGTTTTGTTACATGTCTACATTGGGGCTTCAATGTTATCCCCCCACACTGTTTTCCCCTGTAGCAGTTTCTCCTCTGTTACCTTAAAAACCTACACCCTTTTGGGGAGAGTTTTTTTTCCATGGCCTGGATCTGTGTATCCGTGCCATGAGCCTGAATCTTACAAGAACTATTTTTAGATTGGTCTTTTTCAATTCTTCTAGGCTTCATATTTTAGAGGTTCCATTTTAAAACTTGAATTGTTGATAAATAAATAATTAACACTATAAAAAAAAAATTAAATTTGAATAAGAAATTGTCAAACGTAACTTAAAATTAGGCTCCCACCCACTCTGGATCCTTCACAAATTTCCATTATGCTTGGCATGGCTATTGTCTTTGAGTTCTGGGTCTTCACTGTTACACTTGCCCTCTCATAGATAGTTGTTAAATAATTGAAAGTGTGCACATTCAAATTCCAGGCCCTCTTAGCTTTACATTTATCATGTGTAGACATACTTTGGATGTATATATAAATATATATAGCTATGTTATTGTTTTTTTCTGGTTTTCACCATGTGCCTCCTGGGGACTGTTCCCCAACCGTGATATTGCTATTTCTAATCTTTTTTCTTTTCCTGTTATGCTTTCTGAAAAACTTTATAATAAAACAGTGATTACAAAAACAAAAAATTCCAGGCCCTCTTAGAAAGACTGTATTGTTATTTATTCAGCCTACCTCCAAGATTTAAAGACGATCACACTAGGCTCTCGACATAAATTATAAGGAAGTTCACCACTAGGCCATCACAATAAATTATAAGGAGGTTCACCACCAGGCCTTACCCCTCACCCTTACCTCATTGTTGCATCAAACCAAAAAATAAATTTCATTATTAATTAAAAGATTAAATTCAAATTAAATTGAAAATTACAAACAGGAACTTTAAAAAAAACTGCAATCAAAATTGCAGTTTAAATTTTAATTAGCTAGTCCTGTTGTTACCAACATTTTGGTTGCATTTGCAGCCTTCTTTCCCTTTCTACACCCACTTTTATGGCCTGAAGATCAGGTCCCTATTGACTTCAATTGGGTTTGGATCAATGCTAAAGTTTGAGTAAAAGTCTGGGTCATCAAGCTCCCCCCCCCCAAGTTTGAATAAAACATGTGAACACAAATATCCACGGGTCCACACATAACTACTTTGCTTATTTATCTGCTTATACCAGTATGATGACTTCTCCTGATCACTGATTCCACCATACAGTTTATTACACCACAGACCAGGCCACTAAGTTATTTACATTACAAACCAGACCCCAAAATGTAATATATATACCCCACTACTCCTGAGAAGGACGGGTTAAAAATATAAACAAACACCTTTTGTCACTTTCTTGAACACTCACATTCACCTTCTCCACTTGGAATCCTTTTAGACAGGTCGACTTTCAGCAGTGAACAGTGAAGTGCTGATCTTGCTTCTCAGTGCTGATCACTGGATTGTTTGTGTAGCCCATCAAAAGTATTATTATCAGCTGCATATCCCCTGTTGTGTTAATGTGTCTCCAATATAATAAATAATTTTTTTTTTGTCAAACAAAAGAATCGAATCTAACTAATGACTGTCTCTTTACACATGCTGACCTAAAGTGAATGAGTGCTCCCAGGAATTCTCATTCATCTGATAATTGGACACATCTTCTTGACTTACAGACAGGCTCACTCTCACCTTCACTATATAATATATGTACATATAGAAATAAGTGTCCTTACTATTGATGAGTGAGCATGCTCTTGCAAGATTGGTACTCGTTCGAGTATTAGGGTACTTGATGGTACTCGTTACTCTCACGATCTTCGAGAAAATCATCATCCTTTTCCTGTAAGTTTGGTCACAATTTCTCAGCCAATCAATATGCAAGAGACTTTGGAACATCCTGCGATTATGTGGGACCCATACATGTCGATAGCAGCGATTGGTTGGCCAGATCAGATGACCCTGGCATATAAAAACCTGTGCTCGCCTCACATGCATGCTGGAGGAGAATAGGGACAGAGAGCTGCTGCTTGTCAGGGAGAGCGTTAGGGAGGGAATTAGCGTTCTAGTAGGTAGGGGATACTAGACAAAGAACCCAACAGCCCTTGTAAGGGCTTAAAATCTTAATTTTTTTTGGATTACTCCAGATTGCTGGCTGTGACTTGCAGTGCAGCTACAATGATTTTAGCAGCACACTGTGGTGATCAACTGCTGGCAGAAAGGGAACAGCAGGTGTTTCATACAGAACCCAAAGAAGTCCTCAGAACTATTATATTTTTTTGTGGCTGGTGCTGCTGCTGTTGTACATCATACTGCTGTGATTTGTAGTATAGCTGCATAGAACCTTCCTGCTCATTGTCCTGTGTAACAGGTGGCATACATCATATACCACCACTAACACACAGCCTATACAACAACCTCCAAAAACTAGTGTGACCACTATATTTTCTCATCTGCAGCCAGTCATCAGGGTTGTGTCATTTCTTAGTGCAGCCCTATCCAAGCTCAACTGCTGATTTTCCTGTGTAAGAGGGTGGCATACACCATATAGCAACACTTACACACAGATTCTATACGACAACCTCCAAAAACTAGTGTGGCCAGTATATTTTCTCATCTACAGCCAGTCATCAGGCTTGCTTTATTGTTTCTTAGTGCAGCCATATCCAAGCTCACTGCTGATTGTCCTGTGTTAGAGGCCTTTGACCTTTAAAGTGACCTTTAGGCCTTTGACCTTGGTCGCATGTGCCTTGCCCATCTTGGTCTGGGTCAGCACTATTGTCTTAAGGTTGACCACCAGGCTGTTGCCCAGAATTTGGTGTAATGGTGCGATTAGGCAGCCTCAGAGGCATCCTTGCATGCTGCCCCTGCTGTTTCCTGCCCATTTCCATGGTGTTCCGTGGTGTCAGGCAAAGTTTTGGCTGGTTCATATGCTACCCTCTGTTTTAATGGTTTCCTGTGTTCTCACTGCCATGCTGTGTCAGGCTAAATTTTGGGGTGGTTCATATGCTACCACTGTTTTAATGGTTTCCTGTGTTCTCACTGCCATGCTGTTGCCCAGAATTTGGCGTAATGGTGCAATTAGGCAGCCTCAGAGGCATGCATACATGCTGCCCCTGCTGTTTCCTTTCCATTTCCGTGGTGTTTCCATCATTTTCTGAGGTTGACAGGTTTTCCTGCAACCTTCCCTGTGCCGAGCTTGGGTCCCCTGCAATAATGCTTGAGTTTCCCATTGACTTCAATAGGGTTTGTTACTCGAAACAAGCACCCTAGTATCGGGAAATATTTGTCTTGAGTAACGAGTACCCGAGCATTTTAGTACTCGCTCATCACTAGTCCTTACCTTAATAGGACAGAATTTGGCAGCAGCTTGGGACAGGTGAGAAGGAGCTGAGCAGGTTACTACATGCTAGGTCAGGTGCCACAAACAGGGATCTCAGATTTTCTCACCCTCCATTCTCTTGTAGCAGAAAACTCTCCTCTCCTCATGCAGGTAGGTGGATGCTCTCATTGGATAATGAATGTGTTCATTAACAGTGACTGGTAGGAACCAGAAGGACATTTTTATTTTCAATACAATGTGCCCCTCTCTGTAGCACAGTGGTACCCTAAGCACTCACTTGCCTCACCTACTCTTTTTCCAGACCCGGTCAGAATAGATCCAAACAAATAGGTTTGGGTGATACATTGTTTAGTTTATAAAGTATAGTAAGGGATGGAATGCAATACAAACAGTAAATTGCTTCCAGTACATTGCACTCAAAGCTTATTGATGCATGTGTAAACCCATAAAAAGTGCAATGGGAATGCTACCATCAGAACTGAACCAAACACCAATAAAAGAAGGTGAGCTTTTTGATTATTTCTGTATTATTTTACATCTTGTGAATCACTGTTTCTATTTTTAGTGATGGCACCAGAATGTGGGAAAAAATAAGCTGACAGAAATATTATGATTCTATGGGCAATATTCTGCCTGGAGACTTATGGTATCGTCATAAATGTGGATGGTCCTTTGTAATCACCTCCTTTCAAATACTAATTTGTAAATTAGTTCTTATTAAAGAGCAAAAAGATACATTTTGGTACTTATCAGCTGCTGTATGTCCTGGAGAAGGTGCTGTATTCTTACCGGTCATACAAGGTGCAAACCTTTCCTGATCTGGACAGTTCATGCCACCACTGTCAGAAGCATAATTTCTCACTTGAAAAACTACATGGCTTTTCTAGAGCATACTGCAGATTATAGGTGCTGGAAGGCATTATTTAAAAAAAAAAAAAAAGGCTATGTTTAAATAACATTTTTAGGGGGCCCTTCCCTGCATATTTTTTGGCTGATTTTAGCTGCCAAACGTGCAGGGAGGAGACTTGCTATTTTACACGAGTACCATTCATTAGAGTATCAAGCACTTCCAAGCACCCCGATACTTGAACGAATGGTATACTCGATCATCTCTAAAAATAACATGTACCTAGGCAAACAGCATAATTGCTTAACTGAGACTAGTTCCAAAATGTCAGAACTATATAAAAAAAATTACTAATTCCGGAACCAGAAATACTGTATGTCCATCATATTTACCATTTAGAATTATGCCTGGGTGTAAACAAGCAGCAGAATAATAAACACACCCAGAAATCATGTCAGGAGTTTGGAATAATGTAAATTACAGCACTCTATACTGTATTAACACTAAAAAAGTTTCACTTTATTTGGTTCTATGATTTTTTCATTATAAGAACAAGTAAGGCTTTCATTTTAACGGGTTCAAGAAATTCAAAGAAAAATGTTCAAAAAGCAGAGATGTTGGCTAATGTGTGAATCTGGTATATTTCATGAAAACGCTAATGATTTCTGTTAACTTTTGAAAAAGTCTTTACACAATATACAATTCGTAGATAAATATATCAGAGAGTTTAATTTTCTTTGAAGTTTTGCTAGCAGCGAAACAAACCATAGTATATTAAAAACTTTAAAAAAATCATTAAACAAAACTGTCAAATATCTCTTTTCAAAGGTTATTTCATGACCTTCATTTATCTATTTAAATAAATAATGTATTCTGAAACTACGTTAAGGAAATCACAAATCAATAAAAATGTTAGCTCAATACTAAAATGTAATAAAAACTTTAAAGTTTAGTGAGGCTGTATTCTCTATTAACCCCTTAAGGACAGAGCCTGAAATGGCCTTAATGACAGAGACAAATTTTATGAATATGACCAGTGTCATTTATTCATTAATAACTTCGGGATGCTTTTACCTATCCAGCTGATTCTGAGTTTGTTTTCTCGTGACATATTGTACTTTACATTTCTGGTAAATTGGAGTCGATACTCATAACAAATCTTTATGAAAAAAAACCAAATAATGTGAAAAAAATTGAAAAAATGCATTTTTCCAACTTTGAAACTTTTTTGCGTATACAGAAAGTGGTTATACCACATAAATTATATATTAAATGGCATTAGCAACATGTCTACTTTATGTTGGCGGCCTTTATTAAACGATCTTTCATTTTTTTTAGACTATAGGAAGCTTAAAACATTAGCAGCAAATTTCCTAATTTTCAGTAAAATTTCAAAATCAGATATTTTTAGGGACCTGTTCAGGTGCTAGGTTCACACTACGTATATTTGAGGCTGTATGTTTGAGGCTGTATAGCAACCAAAACAAGGAGTGGATTGAAAACACAGAAAGGCTCTGTTCACATAATGTTGTAATTGAGTGGATGGCCGTCATTTAATGGCAAATATTTGCTGTTATTTTAAGACAACGGCTGTTGTATTGAAATAATGGAAGTTATTTACCGTTATATGGCGGCCATCCACTCAATTTCAACATTGTGTGTACAGAGCCTTTCTGTGTTTTCAATCCACTCCTGGTTTTGGTTGCTATGAGGACCTGACATGAGGACCAAATACAGCCTCAAATATACATAGTGTGAACCCAGCGTAATTAAAGTGTATTTGAGGGGCCTGTATGTTAGAAAGCCCCACAAAGCACCCCATTTCAGAAACTGCACACCCTATTGCGCTATTTGACGCAACCACAAGCCTCAGATATAAAGGAGCGCCTAGTGAATTTCAACGCCTCCGTTGTATTTGGTCATTTTTGACTGTACCACTTCAG
This sequence comes from Dendropsophus ebraccatus, assembly GCF_027789765.1. Taxonomy (NCBI): domain Eukaryota; kingdom Metazoa; phylum Chordata; class Amphibia; order Anura; family Hylidae; genus Dendropsophus; species Dendropsophus ebraccatus. Next base: position 10,874 of record NW_027209513.1, on the reverse strand, counting down.
GTTGGCAGAGGCTCTGGGGTGCCAAAACCTAAAAAACACCCCTAAGTGGACACCATTTAGAAAACTACACCCCTCAAGGAATGTAACAAGGGGTACATCTGGACCCCACAGGTGCTTCACAGATTTTCCGAACAATATGGCGTGAAAAAAGAAAAAAATATTTTTTACACTAAAACGTTGTTCTAGCCTTCAATTTTTCATTTTCTTAAAGGGATAAGAGGCAAAAAAAGACACAAAATGTGTAGCGCAGTTTCTCCCGAGTACGGAAATACCCCACATGTGGCGATAAAGTGCCAAGGGGGCGCAGGACGAGCCTCCAAAGGGAAGGAGCGCCAATTGGCTTTTGGAAGCTGAATTTCACTGAAAGGATTTCAAGGGCCATGTCGCATTTACAGAGCCCTCATGCTGCCAAGACACTGGAAACCCCCCACAAGTGACCCCATTCTGGAAACTACACCCCTCAAGGAATCTAACAAGGGGGGCAGTGAGCATATGGACCCCACTGGTGACGGGCACAAATGTGGAACAATGTGACGTAAAAGTAAAAAATTTCATTTTTTCACTTTCATGGCACACATGTGCCCGTCATCAAGGGGTCCATATCCTCACTGCACCCCCTTGTTAGATTCCCTGAGGGGTGCAGTTTCCAGAATGGGGTCACTTGTGGGGGGTTTCCAGTGTTTTGGCAGCACGAGGGCTCTGTAAATGCGACATGGCGTTCATCATCCATTCTAGCCAAATCCAACCTCCAAAATCCAAATGGCACTCCTTCCCTTGGGAGGCTTGCCCTGCGCCCACATGGCGCTTTATGTCCACATGTGGGGTATTTACGGACTCGGGGGAAATTGCTCTACACATTTTGTTTTTTTTTTCCTCTTTTAACCCCTTGTGAAAATGATAAATTCAAGGCTAAACCAACATTATAGTGTAACAAATGTAATATTTCATTTTCACGCCACATTGTTCCACATGTGTGCCCGTCACCAGTGGGGTCCATATGCTCACTACACCCCTTGTTACATTCCCTGAGGGGTGCAGTTTCCATAATGGGGTCACTTGTGGGGGGTTTCAACTGTCTTGGCAACACAGGGGCCTTTTGAATGCAACATGGCCCCTCGAAATCCATTCCATCCAAATCCAGCCTTCAAAAACCAAATGGCGCTCTGTCCCTTCGGAGGCTTACCCTGCACCCGAATGGCGCTTTATGTCCACATGTCGGGTATTTCCGTACTCAGGGGAAATTGCGCTACACAATAAATGTTTTTTTTTTATCTTTTAACCCCTTGTGAAAATGAAAAAATCATGACAAGATTAATGATTTAGAGTAAAAATTTTACAAAAATTACACTAAATGTTGGTCTAGCCTTGATTTTTTTCCATTTCCACAAGGGGTTAAAAAAGAAAATGAACAAAAAACGTGTAGGGTAGTTTCCCCTGAGTACGAAAATACCCCACATGTGGGCATAATGTACCATATGGGCACAGGGAAGCCACCAAAGGGACAGAGCGCCATTTAGAGACTGGAATGGAGGATGGAGGCCATGTCGCAATTACAAAGCTCCTGTGCTGCCAGGACAGTAGAAACCCCTGACAAGTGACCCAATTCTGGAAACTACACCCCATAAGGAATCTAACAAGGGTGCAGTGAGCATATGGACCCCACTGGTGACGGGCACTTACGTAGAACATGTGCCGAGAAAATAAAAAAATACAATTTTTTTCATTTTCACGTCCCAAATGTAGCCGTCACCAGGGGGCCATATCCCCGCTGCCCCCCTTGTTAGATTCCTTATCGGGTGTAGTTTCCAGAATGGGGTCACTTGTGGGGGTTTCTACTGTCCTGGCCGCACAGAGGCTTTGTAATTGCATCATGGCATCCTCTAATGGGAATGGCGGCCATACCTACTTAGCTGGGGAAAAGGGACAATTCTAATTTATTTGGGGGTATTAGGGCAATTATTAGTTTATAAGGTTGAAAATGACAGGTGTCCATCAAACTCAACCTGTGTTGACCCAGAGGAAGGCAAAAACCCTCGTAAGGCAGACGACAGTAGCCTCATCACAGGGGAATATTCCTTCCCGACTCCATATTGGCGATCAGAATAATCCCCGGACCAACGTGACCCCTGAAATAGGAATAAGGGACAGAATTTAGATAATGTAGAACCCCAGTGACGTGTGGTGCGCCTTGAAGCAATCCAGTATGCAGAGGCCGGGGTGATCAGGACAGGTGTCACACTGGAAAATGGTGTCCTTCCTGATCCCCCTGTTACACCACACTCTGCACTTCTTCTGGGGTCTCCTGTTCTCCAGTGTGGGGGACGTCACCTGGAAAATGTTGTCCTGGTGCGATACGGGGTCCTTCATATCCAGAAGCGCTGGGTCCACTCCATGGCTGCTAAATATTAGGACGCTATTACTACTTCTGATATTTTCGGATCGTGCCGCAAGCTACAGGGCAGCGAGGGACCGGAAGAGTGGGCGCTGGTATAAAAGTTATCCCCGTACAGATGGTGACCTTTATCCAGCAGTGGGAAAATCAGTTCCCGGACGATCTTCCCACTTGTTCCGAGGATGGGGGGGGAGGGGGCATCTGGGGGCTGGATTCGGGTGTCCCTTCCTACATACACTCTAAGGGTACGTGCACACTGCAGAATGGCGAAGGATAACCCTTCGTGCATTACGCAGTTGGCACCCGCCGGCGGAGTGATGCAGGCGCACGTCTCCACACGTGTCATAGACTCCATTCTATGCACGGGCGGATTCCACTCTCCATCCAAAATGTTCATTCTTTGGATGGACGATGGAATCCGCCCATGCATAACATGGAGTCTTTGACACAGGGGGAGACACGCGCCCGCATCAGTCCGCCAGCGGGTGCCAGCTGCGGAATGCACGAAGGGTTATCCTTCACCACTCCGCAGTATGCACGTACCCTAAAATCTGTAAGTGTACCCTGAGGTACTGTCACAGAGTTTGTAGAATTTCACGCCATACCGTCATCTCTTATTGGGACGGTACTGGCAGAAAAGACGTGTCTGGGGGGCAGCGGAGGCTACGCTACCCCAGACATGTCACTGGATGATGAGGATGATGAGAATGAATGGAGGAAAGAAGGATCCCCCCATTCATCCTCACTGGCTGTTTCGGTGTCGGAGGCAATAACGTATCCCTCTGACGCCGAAAACACCCTGGGGGCCATCTTTATATGGGGATTGGTATATGGGGTATGTAGTGGTGTAGTGTCAAACTTTATTCAATGTAGTGTGGTGTAATGTAGTGTTTTTTACGTGTTTTTTTTACAGTAAGTATTAAAAAAAAAACCTACGCCAACAAAGGAGTTGCTGATAAATGCCGCACTTATGTGCGGCACTTATCAGCAGACTGTGGCAGTAGGGTATAGAAAAAAAAACACCCTACGCCAAAAAGGAGGAGTTGCTGATTAGCAGCGCACTTTCGTGCGATGCTGATCAACACTCAGCGGCGATAGGGTGCGGAAAATAGAAAAAAAAAAATTGAAAAAAAAAAATAAAAAATTCTACATTCTGAACATCCCTGTAGCTGCTGATAAGTGTATTACACATATCAGCCGCTAGAGGACAGCAGAGCGCAAAATACAGAAAAAGCCGACGCTGGAGCCGAAAATAGCCGAGAGAAGCCGAACGTGACGTCACGGAGGAAGCCGAAGACCCGAAAGAAGACGAGGAGGCCGCGAACCCGGAAGACGCCGATCAGGAGCCCGGGACAGGTGAGTAATGTACAAATACCTGCTCTGGACCCCTCAGCTACCTAGCTGAGGGGTCCAGGGCAGGTATTTACTATTTTGTGTGACTCTGATCGCCGTGCCACCGGCCCAATCGCCGTGAACAACCGGCCGGTACCGGACAGCCGTTCACGGCAATCGGGCCGGTGGCACGGTGACCACCATTACTTTTTACAGTAATGGCGGTCGGTGCCGTCCTCGGACAGCACCGACCGCCATTTTTTTCCGGGTCATCGGTGAAAGGTTCCGATCGCCGCTATTGGCTGATCTGAATTGATCAGCCTATAGCGGCGATCGTAAGCACGGGGGGTGTTAACTACCCCCCGTGCCGTGAAGCTAAGATGGCCTGCTATGATTTATAGCAGGCCATCTTCCCCGATCGCTGTGTGCGAACACGCAGCGATCGGGGAAACATCGGGCGTAAATTTACGCCCTGATGCGCCAAGTACCAGGGCGCGAGGGCGTAAGTTTACGCCCGATGTCGTTAAGGGGTTAATACAATATTCTAATCTGGATTAAGAACAACATTATAAATCAAATAGAGAATACTTAAAAAAAAATTGAATTTACACCTTTATTTTGGTTAATTTGGTTATTTTGATTCATTCATTAATGTACCTTTGTAGCAGCCTGGGCTTCTTTGGCATAGAAAAGTTAAACAATAACAATATAAAGTAAGTCCTTTATTTGTGCTTCATATACTTCCTTCATGAACTTCTTTAAGCCTGTATATGGAGAGAGAGAGAGAGAGAGAGAGAGAGAGAGAGAGAAAGAGAGAGAATTAATACTACACTTAGATTAACATTGTTGTAAAATCCTGTATTTCATAATCTCATATACTGTAGCTTATATTTTAGTTGCTATGGCAGTTTTTTTTTCCATAGATACTTTTGAAATACACACAACATATTTTTCTATTATAACCCCGACAAAATGATACTTAATATTAGGAATTCACTTAACTATTTATGTATTTACTTTTATTCAAAATTTAAGGCCATATTAAGTGACACTATAAATACCTGCCTACTGTATAAGATTATGTATATATATGGTTGTTAAACGGATTGTACCACCAGGTACATTGCTATGGGCTTTTTACAGTAACAGACCGGCACCAATGTGGGGATGCCGGTGCCACAGTCCTTTTTTTGAACCGCGGCCGCGCAGTTGGTATATGTATTCAGTGATACATACAGCACAGAAGAACTCTGAGTGAAGAACAATTTAAGATTAAAACAAAAACTGTATGTCTTCTTACATGATATTATTTTATATGATTTATTTAGTATGTGTGTTATATCAGAAAATCAAAATCAGATACATCTTTCTTTCTTAAATTAGATAAATGAAAGGCCTACTCCTTGGTTGAGGGTACATTAAGATAGTAATGGTCTTCAGAAAATGGTTCTGGTAATTCTTTTATATGTACAAGATGCATTGTATATACAGTGTTTAAGGATTTTCTGGACCAATTTTCCCTAATACAATAGTGTGTTTGTGTGTGTGTCCGTGTGTCCGTGTGTACAGGGTAATATATATATATATATATATATATATATATATATATATATTGTAGGGATCTTCCCGGGGGATGGTGTGTTAGGACACAGTTCAGGCAGCAAACTTGGACTTAAAAACAGCTTTGGTGTTTATTTGTAGCATAAACGGTCCAGCAACATAAATACAGCAACACCGTGCATTGATAATAAAACAAAACAAAAAGGTCTTGCCCGTCTGGGCACTTACTAACACAGGTCACCTATCTGTCACTTCCATAGGCGGTATCGTGGAGTGTGAATAGGCCCCAGCAGTGATATAACTCCTTGCTCCCAGGAAACACAGCATACAAGCTGTTCACCCTGGCTGAGAGCAATCTCCTCTAGCTCTGTGGAGCTTTTACCCTGCCGCAGGCTTAACAAGGCACACCTGCCTGTAACACCCGAACTGGACCGGGGGAGGGGAATGGCCGGTCCCACTACCACCTACCCACCATTCCAGTAAATCCAGGCCCGGAACATGGAAAAAAAAAACCCTCAGCAGCATAACACTGCTGAGTGACAGATCTCACCTGGATTCACCATCTCACCATATGCCTTAGCCTGGGTGAGATGTACCTCCCCCTCAAATACTCTCCAGTGACATGTCTACATATCCCCCCCCTCTTTTTCAGACCGGAGGGCTGAGCATTCTGTCCCCACAGACAGTGTACCCTTGATAGGGCATCAGCATTTGCCTGTAACTTTCCTGGCCTGTGTTCCACCGTGAAATTAAAGTTTTGGAGGGACAGAAACCATCTAGTTACCCTCGCATTTTCTCCTTGTTAACCTTCATCCATGTTAGGGGGGCATGGTCGGTCACTAGCTTAAATTTTCTGCCTAGCAGGTAGTACCTCAGGACTCTAGGGCCCATTTCACTGCCAGACACTCTCGCTCAACAATGGCGTAGTTTTTCTCGGCCGGGGATAGCTTTCTGCTTAAAGTACATCACTGGGTGCTCCTCGCCATTCACGACCTGTGAGAGGACGGCACCTAACCCTGTGTTGGAAGCATCTGTCTGGACCAGAAATTCTTGCCTAAAGTCAGGGGTAACTAGTACAGGTTGTTGACACAAGGCAGATTTAAGGCTTTGAAAAGCCTTCTCGGCCTCTGGAGTCCATGTCACCATTGCGGACTTCGCACCCTTTGTCAGGTCAGTTAGCGGGGCTGCAACTGTGGCAAAGTTTGGCACAAACCTACGGTAATAGCCCGTAATACCCAGGAAAGCTCTGACCTGTTTCTTTGTGAGGGGTTTGGGCCAATTCTGTATTGCCTCAATTTTATTCAGTTGTGGTTTCACTAACCCCCTCCCAATAATGTATCCCAGGTATTTGGCCTCCTCTAAGGCTAGTGCACACTTCTCTGCATTGATGGTAACCCCGCATCACTTATGGCATCTAACACCACCTGGACCTTACAGAGGTGACTTTCCCAATCAGGGCTAAAAATGACCACATCATCGAGGTAGGCAGCAGAGTAGTCCCGATGTGGTCGCAGGATCAAGTCCATCAACCTCTGAAAAGTGGCAGGGGCTCCATGTAACCCGAATGGCATCACTACATATTGGAAGAGCCCATCAGGGGTGGAGAATGCGGTCTTCTCTCTAGCCTTAGGAGTGAGGGGGATCTGCCAGTAGCCCTTAGTGAGATCGAGGGTAGTTATGTACCTAGCATTACCCATCCTTTCGATCAACTCATCTACCCTGGGCATGGGGTAGGCATCGAACTTGGAGATCTCATTTAACTTTCTAAAATCATTACAGAACCTCCAAGTTCCATTGGGCTTTGGGATTAACACAATCGGGCTGGACCACTCGCTCTGGGACACCTCAATGACTCCTAGGTCAAGCATACGTTTTACCTCAGATGATACCGCCTCCCTCCGTGCTTCTGGTATCCTATAGGGCTTAAGGTTTACTCTGCTTCTAGGCTCAGTTTCAATATGATGACTAATGAGATGCGTACGCCCTGGGAGGTCAGAAAACTTGTCTTATTTTTCTGCAGGAATTCCTTAGCTTCCTGCTTCTGGGATACTGACAGGGTGTCACCAATCCTGACCGGAGGGATTGGTGGGGACAGATGACCAACAGGCTTTGTCGCGACCAAGGATTCCCTGTCTTTCCAGGGCTTGATCAAGTTTATGTGATAAACTTGGAAAGGCTTCCTTCTACCTGGTTGGTGTACCTTGTAGTTGACCTCACTGATCTTCTCTACAATTTCATAGGGACCCTGCCACTTTGCTAAGAATTTGCTTTCTACTGTGGGAACAAGTATGAGTACCCCGGTCACCAGGGCTAAATGTCCTGATTCTTGCAGAACGATTGTAAATTCTACCTTTGGCCCTCTTGCGCCCTCTGGAGGTGTTCCCTTACTAGGGGCATTACAGTGGCTATACGGGTCCTGCATTTGTGCTACATGCTCTATAACACTCTTGTATGGGGTGGACTCACTTTCCATGTCTCTTTCGCTATATCCAACAAACCCCCTAGGGTGACGACCATAGACTAATTCGAAGGGAGAGAACCCTGTGGATGATTGGGGCACTTCCCTAATAGCAAACATTAGGTAAGGTAGTAAGTGATCCCAATCCCGACCATCTTTTTCCACTACTTTCTTAACATATGTTTCAGGGTTTTATTAAACCTCTCCACTAACCCGTCCGTCTGTGGGTGATATACAGAGGTACGTAGTGTGAGATTTTAAACAGTTTTGCACAGGTCCTTCATTACCTTTGACATAAACGGAGTACCTTGGTCGGTCAAGATTTCTTTGGGGATCCCCACTCTGGAAAACATATAAAAACCACTCACGGGCAATTGTTTTAGACGCAGGTGTTTCTTAGGGGTACAGCCTCAGGATAACGGGTTGCGTAGATCTAAGACCACCAAAATGTACTGGTGTCCCCTTGCCGACTTTACAATGGGACCCACCAAGTCCATTGCAATGCGGTCAAAAGGTACCTCTATGATGGGGAGCGAAACCAACGGGCTGCGGAAAATGCGACACTGGGGCGCTAAGCTGACAAGTGGGGCACGACTCACAGTAATTTTTTATGTCAGCATAAATCGCAGGCCAATAAAACCTCTGGAGGACTCTCTCCTGCGTTTTATCTGTCCCCAAGTGGCCCCCAAGGACATGATTATGGGCCATGTCGAGTACCTGACGCCGGTACGACTTAGGCACCAGAAGCTGTTTCCACAACTCATCATTAACCTTAGTGACTCTATAGTAGAGATCATTAGTTCACAGAAAAATGTGGAAACTTTTTCTCAGCTTCTGGTTCCTGAGGTACCCCATTCATAACAGTGACCTGCTCTCTCGCATTTTTGAGAGTGGGGTCCTGTAATTGTGCAGTACCAAAATTATCCCTAGACACCTCTAAGTCGGGAACATTCGGGTCAGTGGGAGGAGCCTCTTCCTCACCAGCCAGGACCTGCAAAGGAAAAGCATTTTTCATCCTGTACATTTTTATCTTTTACCATGGGTAATGCAATAGACTTAGGGGTATCCTTACTCCTTTCAGGGGATTGTTGTTTTCCCCATAGAGCCCAGAACAATGGAAAATCACGCCCCAATATCACATATATGCATAAGGTTTTTAACCACCCCCACTTCATACTGTACAGCGCCTAGTTCAGTCCCGACATTAGCCAGTACTATAGGGTAAACCTTTGTATCGCCATGTATGCACACCACACTCATATGTCTTTTTGGCACAAAGTCCCCAGTCACCAGACTGGCATGCACCAAGGTGACAAGGCTTCCTGAGTCCAGCAACGCCTTAACAGGGAAGTTATGACAGTAATGTGGCAGACTTGCGGTTCAGTCTCTAGTCCAGTGACCGCAACAAGAGACGGTTCCGCAAATAGCGACTGACGCCGGCTAGCGTCACACTCCATGGGCTCAGTGGTAAGAGGGCAATGGGCAGACACATGTCCTGTCTCATGGCATCTCCAGCACTGGATAGGGCCTGGTCTCCTTGGCAGGGAGTCCCTTTTAGGGCACCACTTAGGCCACCGGGGACCCTCACCAGTCTTTTGCCCCTGAGTTACCTCCTGAGCGCTCTTCCCTCTATCAGCACCCCTCCACACTCCCCCAATAGATGGAAGTCTCTTACCAGATGATGGCACAGATCTGGCACTCCGGGGAGGTGACGGTGCTGCAGGAACATCACGGAGGTAGTCCTCGGTCGCCTGGAACCTCTCCACAAGGCTGACGAGTTCGTCGGCACTCCTAGGGTCGCCTTGTCCCACCAGCGTTGTAGATCAGCAGGAAGGGCACGGAGGTAGCGATCCATCACGACCCTCTCTAGGATCTGGCAGGAGTAGAGGTGTCTGGCTCCAACCACTTTCTTGCAAATGGATCAGGTCGTACATCTGGGACCTCGCTGACTTGTCCAGACTGTAGCTCCAGTTGCGGACCCTCCGGGCACGGACAGCAGCAGTAACTCCTAGTCGGAGCGAGTATCTCTGCTTTTAGCCGAGGATAGTCTTTGACCTCTTGCTCACTGAGGTCATAATAGGCCTTTTGAGGTTCGCCTGTTAAATAAGGCGCAATCACTTCTGCCCACTCAGTGGAGGGTAACTTCTCTCTCTCAGCCACCCGCTCAAAGACAGTTTAAGTAGGCCTCAATATCATCATCCGCAGTCATCTTTTGCAGCGCACGCTGCACGGCTCTTTTCACAGACAAAGTCTCTGGCGCGGCTGCTGCCACCAGCTGGGGATTAGCACCTGCAGACGCCTCCTGCTTTGTTATTAGGTGCTCAATAAGTCTCTGTTGTGCAGCCATTGTCTGTTCATGGCGCAGGTTAGCGTCTGTCAGAGCCTGTTGTTGCTGCAAACTCACTTGCATTACTGCTTCATCATCTCCTCCATGTTGCTTGGCTGTTTTTGGAGTGAAGCAGCAGCCTTCACCCAGGACATGAGTAGCTGAAGCCAAGTTGATGCACACCGTTGCCCCCTAGCAAACCGTTTTGCCCGCTCCGCAGCACCAATTGTAGGGATCTTCCCGGGGATGGTGTGTTAGGACACAGTTCAGGCAGCAAACTTGGACTTAAAAACAGCTTTGGTGTTTATTGTAGCATAAACGGTCCAGCAACATAAATACAGCAACACCGTGCATTGATAATAAAACAAAACAAAAAGGTCTTGCCCGTCTGGCACTTACTAACACAGGTCACCTATCTGTCACTTCCATAGGCGGTATCGTGGAGTGTGAATAGGCCCCAGCAGTGATATAACTCCTTGCTCCCAGGAAACACAGCATACAAGCTGTTCACCCTGGCTGAGAGCAATCTCCTCTAGCTCTGTGGAGCTTTTACCCTGCCGCAGGCTTAACAAGGCACACCTGCCTGTAACACCCGAACTGGACCGGGGAGGGGAATGGCAGGTCCCACTACCAACCTACCCACCATTCCAGTAAATCCAGGCCGGAACATGGAAAAAAAAACCCTCAGCAGCATAACCTGCTGAGTGACAGATCTCACCTGGATTCACCATCTCACCATATGCCTTAGCCTGGGTGAGATGTACCTCCCCTCAAATACTTCTCCAGTGACATGTCTACAATATATA
>NW_027209512.1:0-20532 GCF_027789765.1 Dendropsophus ebraccatus | reverse complement strand
AACCATTTTATTTCTATATATTTGGGGGGCCAATATAGACCTCTGCATACTGCTAAGATTCTGAGAAGTTACCCCATTTTTTTTTTTTTACAGTAGTCATTTACTATATGGATGGGTGGATGCATGAATGCCCAAACCTCTTAACCCCACCCAAAATAAAGCCCTTGCTGGGTGCGTAGCCGTGTGTGCATGCCACTCTGCCGTTCTTATCCGCTCTCTGGGGGCGTGCACAAAGTGGTGGCATTGCTAATGCATTGACCTGCCTTGGTTGCCATGGCAACACAAGTCAAAGTTCATATCCAGCCAGCTCATAGGGCAAAGGTCGTATCCAGCTAGCTGGGGTGATGTCATCAAGGCAGCGATGACATATATAGATGCCTACATAGGGGCAGGCAGCTTAGTTGCAGCCAGGCTTGCAACCAGGTAGGTAGCGTAGGTAGGTAGCTGGTAAGGTAAGTGCAGGCAGGTGTAGATCAAACCATTTTATTCTATATATTTGGGGGGCCAATATAGACCTCTGCATACTGCTAAGATTCTGAGAAGTTACCCCATTTTTTTTTTTTTTACAGTAGTCATTTACTATATGGATGGGTGGATGCATGCATGCCCAAACCTCTTACCCCACCCAAAATAAAGCCCTTGCTGGGTGCGTAGCCGTGTGTGCATGCCACTCTGGCCGTTCTTATCCGCTCTCTGGGGGCGTGCACAAAGTGGTGGCATTGCTAATGCATTGACCTGCCTTGGTTGCCATGGCAACACAAGTCAAAGTTCATATCCAGCCAGCTCATAGGGCAAAGGTCGTATCCAGCTAGCTGGGGTGATGTCATCAAGGCAGCGATGACATATATAGATGCCTACATAGGGGCAGGCAGCTTAGTTGCAGCCAGGCTTGCAACCAGGTAGGTAGCTGGTAAGGTAAGTGCAGGCAGGTGTAGATCAAACCATTTTATTTCTATATATTTGGGGGGCCAATATAGACCTCTGCATACTGCTAAGATTCTGAGAAGTTACCCCATTTTTTTTTTTTTTACAGTAGTCATTTACTATATGGATGGGTGGATGCATGCATGCCCAAACCTCTTACCCCACCCAAAATAAAGCCCTTGCTGGGTGCGTAGCCGTGTGTGCATGCCACTCTGGCAGTTCTTATCCGCTCTCTGGGGGCGTGCACAAAGTGGTGGCATTGCTAATGCATTGACCTGCCTTGGTTGCCATGGCAACACAAGTCAAAGTTCATATCCAGCCAGCTCATAGGGCAAAGGTCGTATCCAGCTAGCTGGGGTGATGTCATCAAGGCAGCGATGACATATATAGATGCCTACATAGGGGCCGGCAGCTTAGTTGCAGCCAGGCTTGCAACCAGGTAGGTAGCGTAGGTAGGTAGCTGGTAAGGTAAGTGCAGGCAGGTGTAGATCAAACCATTTTATTTCTATATATTTGGGGGCCAATATAGACCTCTGCATACTGCTAAGATTCTGAGAAGTTACCCCATTTTTTTTTTTTTTTTTACAGTAGTCATTTACTATATGGATGGGTGGATGCATGCATGCCCAAACCTCTTACCCCACCCAAAATAAAGCCCTTGCTGGGTGCGTAGCCGTGTGTGCATGCCACTCTGGCCGTTCTTATCCGCTCTCTGGGGGCGTGCACAAAGTGGTGGCATTGCTAATGCATTGACCTGCCTTGGTTGCCATGGCAACACAAGTCAAAGTTCATATCCAGCCAGCTCATAGGGCAAAGGTCGTATCCAGCTAGCTGGGGTGATGTCATCAAGGCAGCGATGACATATATAGATGCCTACATAGGGGCAGGCAGCTTAGTTGCAGCCAGGCTTGCAACCAGGTAGGTAGCTGGTAAGGTAAGTGCAGGCAGGTGTAGATCAAACCATTTTATTTCTATATATTTGGGGGGCCAATATAGACCTCTGCATACTGCTAAGATTCTGAGAAGGTACCCCATTTTTTTTTTTTTTACAGTAGTCATTTACTATATGGATGGGTGGATGCATGCATGCCCAAACCTCTTACCCCACCCAAAATAAAGCCCTTGCTGGGTGCGTAGCCGTGTGTGCATGCCACTCTGGCCGTTCTTATCCGCTCTCTGGGGGCGTGCACAAAGTGGTGGCATTGCTAATGCATTTGACCTGCCTTGGTTGCCATGGCAACACAAGTCAAAGTTCATATCCAGCCAGCTCATAGGGCAAAGGTCGTATCCAGCTAGCTGGGGTGATGTCATCAAGGCAGCGATGACATATATAGATGCCTACATAGGGGCAGGCAGCTTAGTTGCAGCCAGGCTTGCAACCAGGTAGGTAGCGTAGGTAGGTAGCTGGTAAGGTAAGTGCAGGCAGGTGTAGATCAAACCATTTTATTTCTATATATTTGGGGGGCCAATATAGACCTCTGCATACTGCTAAGATTCTGAGAAGTTACCCCATTTTTTTTTTTTTTTTACAGTAGTCATTTACTATATGGATGGGTGGATGCATGCATGCCCAAACCTCTTACCCCACCCAAAATAAAGCCCTTGCTGGGTGCGTAGCCGTGTGTGCATGCCACTCTGGCCGTTCTTATCCGCTCTCTGGGGGCGTGCACAAAGTGGTGGCATTGCTAATGCATTGACCTGCCTTGGTTGCCATGGCAACACAAGTCAAAGTTCATATCCAGCCAGCTCATAGGGCAAAGGTCGTATCCAGCTAGCTGGGGTGATGTCATCAAGGCAGCGATGACATATATAGATGCCTACATAGGGGCAGGCAGCTTAGTTGCAGCCAGGCTTGCAACCAGGTAGGTAGCTGGTAAGGTAAGTGCAGGCAGGTGTAGATCAAACCATTTTATTTCTATATATTTGGGGGGCCAATATAGACCTCTGCATACTGCTAAGATTCTGAGAAGTTACCCCCATTTTTTTTTTTTTTACAGTAGTCATTTACTATATGGATGGGTGGATGCATGCATGCCCAAACCTCTTACCCCACCCAAAATAAAGCCCTTGCTGGGTGCGTAGCCGTGTGTGCATGCCACTCTGGCCGTTCTTATCCGCTCTCTGGGGGCGTGCACAAAGTGGTGGCATTGCTAATGCATTGACCTGCCTTGGTTGCCATGGCAACACAAGTCAAAGTTCATATCCAGCCAGCACATAGGGCAAAGGTCGTATCCAGCTAGCTGGGGTGATGTCATCAAGGCAGCGATGACATATATAGATGCCTACATAGGGGCAGGCAGCTTAGTTGCAGCCAGGCTTGCAACCAGGTAGGTAGCGTAGGTAGGTAGCTGGTAAGGTAAGTGCAGGCAGGTGTAGATCAAACCATTTTATTTCTATATATTTGGGGGGCCAATATAGACCTCTGCATACTGCTAAGATTCTGAGAAGTTACCCCATTTTTTTTTTTTTTTTACAGTAGTCATTTACTATATGGATGGGTGGATGCATGCATGCCCAAACCTCTTACCCCACCCAAAATAAAGCCCTTGCTGGGTGCGTAGCCGTGTGTGCATGCCACTCTGGCCGTTCTTATCCGCTCTCTGGGGGCGTGCACAAAGTGGTGGCATTGCTAATGCATTGACCTGCCTTGGTTGCCATGGCAACACAAGTCAAAGTTCATATCCAGCCAGCTCATAGGGCAAAGGTCGTATCCAGCTAGCTGGGGTGATGTCATCAAGGCAGCGATGACATATATAGATGCCTACATAGGGGCAGGCAGCTTAGTTGCAGCCAGGCTTGCAACCAGGTAGGTAGCTGGTAAGGTAAGTGCAGGCAGGTGTAGATCAAACCATTTTATTTCTATATATTTGGGGGGCCAATATAGACCTCTGCATACTGCTAAGATTCTGAGAAGTTACCCCATTTTTTTTTTTTTTACAGTAGTCATTTACTATATGGATGGGTGGATGCATGCATGCCCAAACCTCTTACCCCACCCAAAATAAAGCCCTTGCTGGGTGCGTAGCCGTGTGTGCATGCCACTCTGGCCGTTCTTATCCGCTCTCTGGGGGCGTGCACAAAGTGGTGGCATTGCTAATGCATTGACCTGCCTTGGTTGCCATGGCAACACAAGTCAAAGTTCATATCCAGCCAGCTCATAGGGCAAAGGTCGTATCCAGCTAGCTGGGGTGATGTCATCAAGGCAGCGATGACATATATAGATGCCTACATAGGGGCAGGCAGCTTAGTTGCAGCCAGGCTTGCAACCAGGTAGGTAGCGTAGGTAGGTAGCTGGTAAGGTAAGTGCAGGCAGGTGTAGATCAAACCATTTTATTTCTATATATTTGGGGGGCCAATATAGACCTCTGCATACTGCTAAGATTCTGAGAAGTTACCCCATTTTTTTTTTTTTTTACAGTAGTCATTTACTTGACATGGGAAAACTGATCTCCTTTTAACCACTTAACCCCACCCTCTTAAAACTACTAACTACCCGCCACCTTCTCCCATCAATAAAAACACTACAACCGTTTCTTTGGAAAATGATGGCCACAGCAGCCAAATATTTATTAAACACACACAACATAAATAACATAAAGCATTGTCAAACCAAAACAATGTATAAAAATAACTTTTTAACCTGAGAATTTTTTATCTGGGAAAGGGGGTCCTTGAAGCTAAAAAACCTGATGAGAAAAACGGCCACCAGAATTCCTCAATCAATACCTGCATAGACATCAGAATCCCGCCCCCAGCCGGTTACCCCAGGCTCAGGAGCCCCCGTAGATTCCAACCCCACTGGCCGATTTTCCATCACTAATTCCAACTACTCCCCGGGACACCACCCAGACAGGAGCCCATACTCTCTTCCATTAACGAATGAACCACCAGTTAAAGTGGGTGCATCTCTCATTAAGTACACCATCCATTCCTTTAAAACCAACCCCAAGGACCCCCTAACCCGCCTAAGCTGCCATGACAGAAAAATTACCCCAGCACAACCCCTCCCCCCATCACCCAAAGAAAAAGAAAGGGGAGGTGAGCCGTCCCTGCTCACCAGAACCCCCATTAGGGAGGGCGGGTGGGACTCTTCGGCTGCCGCTCCACGTGTGGCTGCCCGCGCTTCCTCCGGAAGAGGTTTTATCACCTCCCCCCAGCTGTCCCCGCCTCCTGCTCCCCCCCCCCCCCCCACCAACCTCCAACCGCCGGCTCTAATTTAACCCCCTCTCCGCCAGTTTCCCTGTCATGCCGGCCTCCCTCCAACTCCGTTTCGTCCGGCCTTTTCTTGACATGGGAAAACTGATCTCCTTTTAACCACTTAACCCCACCCTCTTAAAACTACTAACTACCCGCCACCTTCTCCCATCAATAAAAACACTACAACCGTTTCTTTGGAAAATGATGGCCACAGCAGCCAAATATTTATTAAACACACACAACATAAATAACATAAAGCATTGTCAAACCAAAACAATGTATAAAAATAACTTTTTAACCTGAGAATTTTTTATCTGGGAAAGGGGGTCCTTGAAGCTAAAAAACCTGATGAGAAAAACGGCCACCAGAATTCCTCAATCAATACCTGCATAGACATCAGAATCCCGCCCCCAGCCGGTTACCCCAGGCTCAGGAGCCCCCGTAGATTCCAACCCCACTGGCCGATTTTCCATCACTAATTCCAACTACTCCCCGGGACACCACCCAGACAGGAGCCCATACTCTCTTCCATTAACGAATGAACCACCAGTTAAAGTGGGTGCATCTCTCATTAAGTACACCATCCATTCCTTTAAAACCAACCCCAAGGACCCCCTAACCCGCCACCGCGAGCACACTTGACCCCTTAAGTGTGTGAGCTCCCCCACAACCCCACAGCCCTCTCGATACCTTCCTGCAGAGCCAAGGCCCACAGGTCCATCCCGATATCGTTGAGGTGAACCCCGTCCTCCACCCAATAATTCCCGGAACCCACCTCAAGATCCCAATGCCGAACGGCCACTCCGCCATTCCTGGCCACAAAGGACGCCACAGCCCTATTCACTTTCACTCTAGCTCGATTCAACCTGTCGACTGAGCGAGCTACCCGCCAAGTCCGCCGTGGAACAATGTCAGACCACACCACCACCACCTTAGGAAACGACCTCCACAAACGCAAGAGGTCATAACGAATGTCCCGTATAAGCTCCCGGAACGCACGAACACCCAAATCGTTACCTCCTACGTGTAAAACCAACACATCAGGGGGCCGGTCCAACCTGGCAAACTGGTGAAAATCGGGAAGGATCCTATTCCATGTCAAACCGCCGACACCTAGCCATCTCAGCACTGCCACTTCCCTGGAAAAGCCCAGCTGACGCCCATCCGGACGAACCGCCGCCCTCCGCGCCCCCCGGCTGACATATGAATGCCCCATCAACCACACCAGACAAGGACCGGCCCCTGAAAGAGAAAAAGGAGAAAGGAGAGGCACTGTGAGTGACAATCTACAACCTCAAGGAAAACATAACAACCACCCACCCCCTCCCCCCCCCCCCTCCTACACACACAAACGCCAGGACCGCGCTCGGTCACCTCCCCCCCCAAAAGAAACAACAACAACCCCCGCCCCTACACCATGTGGGGCCGGACATAGGACCTATACCGCCCCGATTCCCACCTGCCAATTCGCCGCACCACGTCCGCCCCCAGGCCCCAGCTCGCCGCCTCTGTGGCCGCCCCGATTCGGAAGGAATGCGGGGCAAAATCCGCCCCCTCCAGCCCCACTACCCCCAGACACCTCCTAAACAGTGCGGTGAATTGGTAGCGCGACAAAAAGGAACCATCCCCATGCCGCAGCAAGGGACCTGCCCCAGACCCCCTAAGCATCAGGAACCGATCCAGACACTGTACCGGACACATCAACGCCCCAGGCACCGCCCGCAACACCACCACACGCCCCTTACCCTGTTGATCTGTTTTTGACCGTCGCAAACGAAAAAACGCCCTGTCTCCTTCCAGCCACACATCCTCCCTAAGCAAACCCCCCGCCTTCCTCACTGACGGGGACACCAGTTCTCCCACCCGCAAGGCCCCAAAAAACGCCCACGAGAAGGCCAACCTTAACAACAACACCTCCGCCTCTGCCCGACAGACAGCCCCCAAACAACCCCCAAGCCGGTCCAACAAAGCATAAGACACCGGTCGCCTGGTATCGGGCCGCACCCTACCCCTCCTGAAACCCTTCAGGGCCTGGCCGACCAGAAAATCCTTCGTGGCATCCCCCAGTCCACGCAACTTGAAGCCAAAGGCCAGAGCCGCCACGAAACGATTCACCCGGGACACCGACCAGCCCGCCGCCGACACACAACCCAGCCAGGCCAACACTGCCATAACCCGCTCCTGGTCCGATTGAATCCCCCCCCATGCATTCTCCCACGCCTCCCACTCGACCCAGGATGAGGAGTACGCCGTCCATGTGCTTCTGGCCAACGAAGACTGCACCAGTTCCCCCGCCGTCCTCAGACCAGCCGCCAAAGATGTGGAGGGCAGGCTATGCCCACCGCGGATGCCTCCGGGACCAAAGACCGAAAACGTTCCCACTGCTGGCGAGAAAGAGAATCAGCGACTGAGTTGTGAACACCCGGCACATGAACCGCCACCACCCACGAATTCAGAGAGAGACACCGCAGCACCAAGTGCCTAAGAAGCCTAACTACTGGAGGAGAAGAGGCAGAACCCTGGTTAATGGCCGTCACCACCGCCTGGTTATCACAATGGAAACGAACCTTCTTATCCCGAAACCTATCCCCCCAAACCTCCACCGCCACCACAATGGGAAAAAGCTCCAGGAGAGCCAAGTTTCGCACCAAACCTGCCTCCACCCACTCTCGCGGCCACGTCCCCGCGCACCACTGCCCTTGGCAAAACGCCCCGAACCCGACGCCCCCGGCCGCATCCGTGAACAGTTCCCAGTCAAAACTGTCCACCACCGGCGCCATCACCAGAGACCTACCATTGTAGGTCGCCAAAAAGGACGACCACACTGCCAGGTCCTCCCTCAACTCTTTCGTCAATCTGACGAAATGATGAGCCGCCCGCACTCCCGCCGTAGCCCCCGCCAGCCGCCTGCAGAACACCCTCCCCATGGGCATGATCCTGCAGGCAAAATTCAATTTGCCTAGCAGGGACTGAAGATCTCTCAACTGGATCTTCCTCAACTCTTGAGCCCGCGCCACTTCGCCCTTCAGGGCCTCAAGCTTGTCCTCAGGCAACCTACACTCCATCCGCACCGAATCAATAGTGATCCCCAGAAACTTGAGCGCAGATGCCGGCCCTTCCGTCTTCTCCTCAGCCAAAGGAACCCCAAAACGGCCCGAGACCCACTCCATTGTACTCAGCAGAGTACGACAAACCGGCGACCCAGGAGGCCCGACAAACAAGAAGTCGTCGAGGTAATGAATCACCGACTTCACGTCCGTTAGGTCCCGAATCACCCATTCCAAGAAGGAGCTGAAGGCTTCAAAATACGCGCAGGACAGGGAGCAGCCCATGGGCAGGCACCTGTCAACAAAAAAGGAACCTTCCCAATGACATCCCAGCAACCGCATGCTGGCCGGGTGGACTGGTAGAAGCCGAAAAGCGGACTCGATGTCCGTCTTCGCCATCAACGAGCCCGGACCGTACGACCGCACCCAGTCAACCGCCGCATCGAACGAGGTGTATACGACCGAGCAGAGCTCGGGGTCGATGCCTGCGTTCACCGACAAACCCTCCGGATGGGAAAGGTGGTGAATAAGCCGAAACTTGTTCGGCTCCTTCTTCGGGACGACACCCAATGGGGACACCACTAGATCAGGCAGAGGAGGAGACGGGAAGGGGCCCGCCATCCTGCCCAGGGACACCTCTTTAGCCAACTTTTCGGAAACGACCGTCGGATACTGATAGGCCGACCGCAGATTCCGAAGAGAAAAGGGGACAACATGGGGAGGGGGAGGGATGATAAAACCTGCCGAAAAACCCTCAATGAGCAAGGCCGCCTTGGCCCTGTCCGGATAGCGGTCTAGAAAGGGGCGCATCACGCCCACCTTCACCGGGGTCACCCCCCGAACCAAAACCGCCGGAACCTCGCCCCCTCCCCCTCCTGAAACACCGCGCGGAGCCATGGGAGGTCCCACCACAGGACCCACACGCATGCCGAAATTTACACGCGGTGGCGTATTTGCACTGGCCGTCGTTGAACTGCCAGCACAAACCGGCCTTACCCGCACCTGCCTGAGATCCTTGACCCCCAGGGACGGATTGGCCGGATGACCCGGCCCCCCCCAGAAAGGGCTGCCCAAATCTCGAGGGTCCCATGACCCGCAGCCACAACCCGATGTCCTTCTGATCCCACTTAATCGAAGGCCGAACCGCTTTCCGCTGCCTGAACTGTTCGTCATACCGAAGCCACGACTGACCGCCGTAGGCCCGGTACGCCTCACCTATGGAATCCATATAGCAAAAAAGACCCGAACAATTTTCGGGCGCTTTTTCCCCCACCACACTGGCCAAGATGGCGAACGCCTGCAGCCAATTGGAGAAATTCTGCGGAATGAGTCGCCAGCGACGCTTCTCTTCCTCCTCCTTCTTCAATTCGAACCTCTTTCCCTTGTCCAGATTAAATTTTTCCAACGGGAGAAGGGAGAAAATCTCCACATATTCATCCCGCCAGATTTTTTCCTTCACTTCCGACTTCAAATGAGCCCCCAGTGGCCCCTCAAAGCAGACGTAAACCTCACCCCTGGCCCTATCGTCCAAACGCACCCAGTCGACTTCCTTGTCTTTGTCGGTCTGCACCGACGCAGTCACCTTGCCAGCATCCTGTTGACCCCCAACAACCCCTGAGGCGACAACCGGAGGCGTCCCCACCCACGCAGACACCGGGGACTGCCCCACCCCCGACCCCGCAGCCCCCTGCACAAGCATCCGAAGGCCTGTCAACAATTCCTGCCAGCCTGGACCAGGGTTCCCAACTCCCCCCCCTAACCCTACACCCCCAGCCTCCCTGTTAACCCCGGACCCCCCACCAAGCCCAGAAGAACCAGACGACATGTAATGCAGCAACTCACCAGGCTGGCCGGGTGCTGTGGGCCCGCCAGCCGGACAATCCTGATCCATATGCCGTGGCGGCTCCTCGACGTCCTCCTCTGACCCCTCGGGCGAAGGATGCTGGTGCACCTGCCGAACCACCGAGACAGGAGGGGGGCCTGCAGACGCTGCCACTGGATCCGCCCGCCTCCCTCCCGCCGTAGCACCGCAAGTCGGCCTGGCCATAGAAGGCCGCTGACGCACCTGCCGCCGGCCATCACCAGTGACGTCATCACCTCTGCGCCTGGCCGCCGACTGCGGCCCGCGCGCGACTCCTCGTCCCCTCATGGATTGGCGGTCGACACTGGCGGGCGCCCCGGCTGGCTCATCACCGGGAGAACCCGCCGCAACAGGAAACTGCTGAGTGCCGGAAGGAAGGAGGGGGCCCAAGGCACCGGACCGACGTCTCCCCCGTTCCGCCGAGCCCGGACTAGGCCTTGGATTCCTCTCAGCCCGGGCGGCCCGCCCCGAGGATGAAGGGAGGGGAGCCCGGCCTGGAGGGTCCCCGGAGGGGCTCCCGCGCCTGCGTCGGGCCCGAGGCGGCGAGCTGGGGCTCAGTCTGGCAGGCGGCCGTGACCGCCGGGAACTGCGCTGCCGTGAGGGGGCTGGGGCATAGCCGGGACTCACCGGGGCCTCCGCAGCGGGCGAAGGCACCTCCACCAGGACGGACGTCACCCCCGACGAGCCGGGCCCTTCCGACCCGGGGGATTGCGGAGCTGTAGCCGGGATATCCAGGATGGCCTGGACTTGAGTGTCAAGCCAGGCCCGATCGTCCACCGTCTCTGCCGCCTCCCGCAACTGCCGCAGGAGCTCCGGGACCGACAGCGCCATAAGGTAAGAGGACACGCACTCTGCACCGCACTAGACTACTCTTCGGCTGCCGCTCCACGTGTGGCTGCCCGCGCTTCCTCCGGAAGAGGTTTTATCACCTCCCCCCAGCTGTCCCCGCCTCCTGCTCCCCCCCCCCCCCCCCCACCAACCTCCAACCGCCGGCTCTAATTTAACCCCCTCTCCGCCAGTTTCCCTGTCATGCCGGCCTCCCTCCAACTCCGTTTCGTCCGGCCTTTTCTATATGGATGGGTGGATGCATGCATGCCCAAACCTCTTACCCCACCCAAAATAAAGCCCTTGCTGGGTGCGTAGCCGTGTGTGCATGCCACTCTGGCCGTTCTTATCCGCTCTCTGGGGGCGTGCACAAAGTGGTGGCATTGCTAATGCATTGACCTGCCTTGGTTGCCATGGCAACACAAGTCAAAGTTCATATCCAGCCAGCTCATAGGGCAAAGGTCGTATCCAGCTAGCTGGGGTGATGTCATCAAGGCAGCGATGACATATATAGATGCCTACATAGGGGCAGGCAGCTTAGTTGCAGCCAGGCTTGCAACCAGGTAGGTAGCTGGTAAGGTAAGTGCAGGCAGGTGTAGATCAAACCATTTTATTTCTATATATTTGGGGGGCCAATATAGACCTCTGCATACTGCTAAGATTCTGAGAAGTTACCCCATTTTTTTTTTTTTTACAGTAGTCATTTACTATATGGATGGGTGGATGCATGCATGCCCAAACCTCTTACCCCACCCAAAATAAAGCCCTTGCTGGGTGCGTAGCCGTGTGTGCATGCCACTCTGGCCGTTCTTATCCGCTCTCTGGGGGCGTGCACAAAGTGGTGGCATTGCTAATGCATTGACCTGCCTTGGTTGCCATGGCAACACAAGTCAAAGTTCATATCCAGCCAGCTCATAGGGCAAAGGTCGTATCCAGCTAGCTGGGGTGATGTCATCAAGGCAGCGATGACATATATAGATGCCTACATAGGGGCAGGCAGCTTAGTTGCAGCCAGGCTTGCAACCAGGTAGGTAGCGTAGGTAGGTAGCTGGTAAGGTAAGTGCAGGCAGGTGTAGATCAAACCATTTTATTTCTATATATTTGGGGGGCCAATATAGACCTCTGCATACTGCTAAGATTCTGAGAAGTTACCCCATTTTTTTTTTTTTTACAGTAGTCATTTACTATATGGATGGGTGGATGCATGCATGCCCAAACCTCTTACCCCACCCAAAATAAAGCCCTTGCTGGGTGCGTAGCCGTGTGTGCATGCCACTCTGGCCGTTCTTATCCGCTCTCTGGGGGCGTGCACAAAGTGGTGGCATTGCTAATGCATTGACCTGCCTTGGTTGCCATGGCAACACAAGTCAAAGTTCATATCCAGCCAGCTCATAGGGCAAAGGTCGTATCCAGCTAGCTGGGGTGATGTCATCAAGGCAGCGATGACATATATAGATGGCTACATAGGGGCAGGCAGCTTAGTTGCAGCCAGGCTTGCAACCAGGTAGGTAGCTGGTAAGGTAAGTGCAGGCAGGTGTAGATCAAACCATTTTATTTCTATATATTTGGGGGGCCAATATAGACCTCTGCATACTGCTAAGATTCTGAGAAGTTACCCCATTTTTTTTTTTTTACAGTAGTCATTTACTATATGGATGGGTGGATGCATGCATGCCCAAACCTCTTACCCCACCCAAAATAAAGCCCTTGCTGGGTGCGTAGCCGTGTGTGCATGCCACTCTGGCCGTTCTTATCCGCTCTCTGGGGGCGTGCACAAAGTGGTGGCATTGCTAATGCATTGACCTGCCTTGGTTGCCATGGCAACACAAGTCAAAGTTCATATCCAGCCAGCTCATAGGGCAAAGGTCGTATCCAGCTAGCTGGGGTGATGTCATCAAGGCAGCGATGACATATATAGATGCCTACATAGGGGCAGGCAGCTTAGTTGCAGCCAGGCTTGCAACCAGGTAGGTAGCGTAGGTAGGTAGCTGGTAAGGTAAGTGCAGGCAGGTGTAGATCAAACCATTTTATTTCTATATATTTGGGGGGCCAATATAGACCTCTGCATACTGCTAAGATTCTGAGAAGTTACCCCATTTTTTTTTTTTTTTACAGTAGTCATTTACTATATGGATGGGTGGATGCATGCATGCCCAAACCTCTTACCCCACCCAAAATAAAGCCCTTGCTGGGTGCGTAGCCGTGTGTGCATGCCACTCTGGCCGTTCTTATCCGCTCTCTGGGGGCGTGCACAAAGTGGTGGCATTGCTAATGCATTGACCTGCCTTGGTTGCCATGGCAACACAAGTCAAAGTTCATATCCAGCCAGCTCATAGGGCAAAGGTCGTATCCAGCTAGCTGGGGTGATGTCATCAAGGCAGCGATGACATATATAGATGCCTACATAGGGGCAGGCAGCTTAGTTGCAGCCAGGCTTGCAACCAGGTAGGTAGCGTAGGTAGGTAGCTGGTAAGGTAAGTGCAGGCAGGTGTAGATCAAACCATTTTATTTCTATATATTTGGGGGGCCAATATAGACCTCTGCATACTGCTAAGATTCTGAGAAGTTACCCCATTTTTTTTTTTTTTACAGTAGTCATTTACTATATGGATGGGTGGATGCATGCATGCCCAAACCTCTTACCCCACCCAAAATAAAGCCCTTGCTGGGTGCGTAGCCGTGTGTGCATGCCACTCTGGCCGTTCTTATCCGCTCTCTGGGGGCGTGCACAAAGTGGTGGCATTGCTAATGCATTGACCTGCCTTGGTTGCCATGGCAACACAAGTCAAAGTTCATATCCAGCCAGCTCATAGGGCAAAGGTCGTATCCAGCTAGCTGGGGTGATGTCATCAAGGCAGCGATGACATATATAGATGCCTACATAGGGGCAGGCAGCTTAGTTGCAGCCAGGCTTGCAACCAGGTAGGTAGCTGGTAAGGTAAGTGCAGGCAGGTGTAGATCAAACCATTTTATTTCTATATATTTGGGGGGCCAATATAGACCTCTGCATACTGCTAAGATTCTGAGAAGTTACCCCATTTTTTTTTTTTTTACAGTAGTCATTTACTATATGGATGGGTGGATGCATGCATGCCCAAACCTCTTACCCCACCCAAAATAAAGCCCTTGCTGGGTGCGTAGCCGTGTGTGCATGCCACTCTGGCCGTTCTTATCCGCTCTCTGGGGGCGTGCACAAAGTGGTGGCATTGCTAATGCATTGACCTGCCTTGGTTGCCATGGCAACACAAGTCAAAGTTCATATCCAGCCAGCTCATAGGGCAAAGGTCGTATCCAGCTAGCTGGGGTGATGTCATCAAGGCAGCGATGACATATATAGATGCCTACATAGGGGCAGGCAGCTTAGTTGCAGCCAGGCTTGCAACCAGGTAGGTAGCGTAGGTAGGTAGCTGGTAAGGTAAGTGCAGGCAGGTGTAGATCAAACCATTTTATTTCTATATATTTGGGGGGCCAATATAGACCTCTGCATACTGCTAAGATTCTGAGAAGTTACCCCATTTTTTTTTTTTTTTTACAGTAGTCATTTACTATATGGATGGGTGGATGCATGCATGCCCAAACCTCTTACCCCACCCAAAATAAAGCCCTTGCTGGGTGCGTAGCCGTGTGTGCATGCCACTCTGGCCGTTCTTATCCGCTCTCTGGGGGCGTGCACAAAGTGGTGGCATTGCTAATGCATTGACCTGCCTTGGTTGCCATGGCAACACAAGTCAAAGTTCATATCCAGCCAGCTCATAGGGCAAAGGTCGTATCCAGCTAGCTGGGGTGATGTCATCAAGGCAGCGATGACATATATAGATGCCTACATAGGGGCAGGCAGCTTAGTTGCAGCCAGGCTTGCAACCAGGTAGGTAGGTAGGTAGCTGGTAAGGTAAGTGCAGGCAGGTGTAGATCAAACCATTTTATTTCTATATATTTGGGGGGCCAATATAGACCTCTGCATACTGCTAAGATTCTGAGAAGTTACCCCATTTTTTTTTTTTTTACAGTAGTCATTTACTATATGGATGGGTGGATGCATGCATGCCCAAACCTCTTACCCCACCCAAAATAAAGCCCTTGCTGGGTGCGTAGCCGTGTGTGCATGCCACTCTGGCCGTTCTTATCCGCTCTCTGGGGGCGTGCACAAAGTGGTGGCATTGCTAATGCATTGACCTGCCTTGGTTGCCATGGCAACACAAGTCAAAGTTCATATCCAGCCAGCTCATAGGGCAAAGGTCGTATCCAGCTAGCTGGGGTGATGTCATCAAGGCAGCGATGACATATATAGATGCCTACATAGGGGCAGGCAGCTTAGTTGCAGCCAGGCTTGCAACCAGGTAGGTAGCTGGTAAGGTAAGTGCAGGCAGGTGTAGATCAAACCATTTTATTTCTATATATTTGGGGGGCCAATATAGACCTCTGCATACTGCTAAGATTCTGAGAAGTTACCCCATTTTTTTTTTTTTTTACAGTAGTCATTTACTATATGGATGGGTGGATGCATGCATGCCCAAACCTCTTACCCCACCCAAAATAAAGCCCTTGCTGGGTGCGTAGCCGTGTGTGCATGCCACTCTGGCCGTTCTTATCCGCTCTCTGGGGGCGTGCACAAAGTGGTGGCATTGCTAATGCATTGACCTGCCTTGGTTGCCATGGCAACACAAGTCAAAGTTCATATCCAGCCAGCTCATAGGGCAAAGGTCGTATCCAGCTAGCTGGGGTGATGTCATCAAGGCAGCGATGACATATATAGATGCCTACATAGGGGCAGGCAGCTTAGTTGCAGCCAGGCTTGCAACCAGGTAGGTAGCGTAGGTAGGTAGCTGGTAAGGTAAGTGCAGGCAGGTGTAGATCAAACCATTTTATTTCTATATATTTGGGGGGCCAATATAGACCTCTGCATACTGCTAAGATTCTGAGAAGTTACCCCATTTTTTTTTTTTTTTACAGTAGTCATTTACTATATGGATGGGTGGATGCATGCATGCCCAAACCTCTTACCCCACCCAAAATAAAGCCCTTGCTGGGTGCGTAGCCGTGTGTGCATGCCACTCTGGCCGTTCTTATCCGCTCTCTGGGGGCGTGCACAAGGTGGTGGCATTGCTAATGCATTGACCTGCCTTGGTTGCCATGGCAACACAAGTCAAAGTTCATATCCAGCCAGCTCATAGGGCAAAGGTCGTATCCAGCTAGCTGGGGTGATGTCATCAAGGCAGCGATGACATATATAGGATGCCTATATAGGGGCAGGCAGCTTAGTTGCAGCCAGGCTTGCAACCAGGTAGGTAGCGTAGGTAGGTAGCTGGTAAGGTAAGTGCAGGCAGGTGTAGATCAAACCATTTTATTTCTATATATTTGGGGGGCCAATATAGACCTCTGCATACTGCTAAGATTCTGAGAAGTTACCCCATTTATTTTTTTTTTTTTTTACAGTAGTCATTTACTATATGGATGGGTGGATGCATGCATGCCCAAACCTCTTACCCCACCCAAAATAAAGCCCTTGCTGGGTGCGTAGCCGTGTGTGCATGCCACTCTGGCCGTTCTTATCCGCTCTCTGGGGGCGTGCACAAGGTGGTGGCATTGCTAATGCATTGACCTGCCTTGGTTGCCATGGCAACACAAGTCAAAGTTCATATCCAGCCAGCTCATAGGGCAAAGGTCGTATCCAGCTAGCTGGGGTGATGTCATCAAGGCAGCGATGACATATATAGGTGCCTATATAGGGGCAGGCAGCTTAGTTGCAGCCAGGCTTGCAACCAGGTAGGTAGCGTAGGTAGGTAGCTGGTAAGGTAAGTGCAGGCAGGTGTAGATCAAACCATTTTATTTCTATATATTTGGGGGGCCAATATAGACCTCTGCATACTGCTAAGATTCTGAGAAGTTACCCCATTTATTTTTATTTATTTTTTTTTTTTATTTTTTTACAGTAGTCATTTACTATATGGATGGGTGGATGCATGCATGCCCAAACCTCTTACCCCACCCAAAATAAAGCCCTTGCTGGGTGCGTAGCCGTGTGTGCATGCCACTCTGGCCGTTCTTATCCGCTCTCTGGGGGCGTGCACAAGGTGGTGGCATTGCTAATGCATTGACCTGCCTTGGTTGCCATGGCAACACAAGTCAAAGTTCATATCCAGCCAGCTCATAGGGCAAAGGTCGTATCCAGCTAGCTGGGGTGATGTCATCAAGGCAGCGATGACATATATAGGTGCCTATATAGGGGCAGGCAGCTTAGTTGCAGCCAGGCTTGCAACCAGGTAGGTAGCGTAGGTAGGTAGCTGGTAAGGTAAGTGCAGGCAGGTGTAGATCAAACCATTTTATTTCTATATATTTGGGGGGCCAATATAGACCTCTGCATACTGCTAAGATTCTGAGAAGTTACCCCATTTTTTTTTTTTTTTTTTTTTTTTTTTACAGTAGTCATTTACTATATGGATGGGTGGATGCATGCATGCCCAAACCTCTTACCCCACCCAAAATAAAGCCCTTGCTGGGTGCGTAGCCGTGTGTGCATGCCACTCTGGCCGTTCTTATCCGCTCTCTGGGGGCGTGCACAAGGTGGTGGCATTGCTAATGCATTGACCTGCCTTGGTTGCCATGGCAACACAAGTCAAAGTTCATATCCAGCCAGCTCATAGGGCAAAGGTCGTATCCAGCTAGCTGGGGTGATGTCATCAAGGCAGCGATGACATATATAGGCAGTGTCGGACTGGAGTCCTTGGGCCCACCAGGGGAAATCATTCTTGGGGCCCACCCTTCTGCCACTATACTTATCTATGGTAACATTAATAAGGGTCCAGTTACACGGCGTGATATGGGGCAGTGTAGAGCAGCAAACCATTGCTAATCAGCAGGGCAGGAATATACTGAGATGTGCGGACGCCAGCAATGATTTGTACAGATGCACAAAAGATCAAATCAGCCGACTATGGGACATTTGCTTGTCAGCTGATCTCTGGCACTTTTACATGGGGCTTCCAAGTAGCACTTGTTACCAATTATTGGCCTGTATAATCGCGCTATAAGACAATTTTCTTTGCATGATAACACTGTATACTTAGATACAAAAGTGATACAGCCACCAATAACGCATATTACCGCCATACTGTTACTGACCAAATCCAGTATACCAAGACTGATATTACCAATAATACCAGTATAAAAGAGGGAAATATTATCACCTCACATATTACCACCATACTGTTACTGACCAAATCCTGTGTACTATGACCAATAACCAGTATATAGAAAGGAAATATTACCGCTACACCACAACCACCATATCGTTACTGACCAAAAGTATACTAAATCCAATAAAACACAGTACCACATAAAAAGTAACAAATAATACCACCACATACTGACTAATACCACCACATACTAACACCACCGCTGCTACTAAATAATCCACTGTACACAGATCACTATCACCTCATACAGTCATATAGAGGCTGACCCAGCTCTACACAGGTTCTGTACACCATATACATTACACTGTAGTTATATCAGGTGACTCACAGGGGACGTCTTCTCTGATCGGAGTTCTTCCATTTTTATCTTCTCCATCTGCTCTGGGCCATCATGAGAACTTCTCCGAGCCACGAATCCACAGAATCTGCCAGAGAAAGATATTAGGCTCCTCACTCTGGCACCATCCTCATCTCTATACACACTGCACATCTGTATTGGCCCCTTTACACCCTCATTTAGTGGGTAGGCTGACATATATATCCCTTATAGTATATGCCCCCCTCTCTGTAGACACCTTATAGATGGTCCCTTGTTCAGTCCTCCATATAGATGGCCCCATGTGCATCTACTATAGTAGAGAGCAGTAGTGGATTATAATAGGGGCGTTTTGGGCAGCAGCCGGGGCCCTGAGCTCCTGGGGGGCCCATAACCACCCAAAAAGACATACTTTCAGTGGTGTACTGTCTCCTGGCTACACTTCCGCCATGATTTGCAAAAAATCACTGTTTTTTTATGGCAATTTTGCACAAATCAGGACATCATGACATTATCTATCCTGTACTATGAACGCCAGTGGGGTGGGGGGGCCCAGGCTTGGTGAGCAGCCCGGGGCCTATGGTAAAGTTAATCCGCCCCTGGTAGAGAGCCCCCTCTGTGTAATCCCTTTATAGTAGATGACAACCTCTGTGCATCCCCTATATCAGGGGTAGGGAACCTCGGCTCTCCAGCTGTTGCAAAACTCCCATCATGCCTGGACAGCCGAAGCAAAAGCTGTAGTTTTGCAACATATGGAGAGCCAAGGTTCTTTATCCCTGTCCTCTGTGTAGTCCAAAATAGTAGATGCCCCCCTGTGCATGCCCAATTGTATACGCCCCCCCCCATGTAATGCGCCTTATAGATGGCCCCTTTGTTGTCCCCCTCTGTGTAGTGACCCTTATAGATCGCCTTCCCTCTGTTTTCCCCATTATAGATGGCCTCCCCTGTATTGTCCCCCTTATAGATGTCCCCCTGTGTTGCCCCCCTTATAAATGGCACCCCGTATTGTCCATCCCTCATATATATAGCCCCCAGAGTTGTCCATGCCCCATATAGGTAGCCACCTTATGTTATCCATCCCCCATATAGATAGCCCTCAGTGCTGTCCATCCCCCATATAGCCCCCTTATGTTTTCCATTTCCATATAGGTAGCCCCCTTATGTTGTCCATCCCCCATATAGACCCTTATGTAGTCTATCCCTCATATAGCCCCCAGTCCTTTCCATCCCACATATAGCCCCCTTATGTTGTCCATCACCCCATAGCCCCCCTTATGTTGTCCATCCCCCCATAGCCCCCCTTATGTTGTCCATCCCCCCATAACCCCCCTTATGTTGTCCATCCCCCTATAGCCCCCCTTATGTTGTCTACCCCCCCTATAGGCCCCCTTATGTTGTCCATCACCCCATAGCCCCCCTTATGTTGTCCATCCCCCCATAGCCCCCCTTATGTTGTCCATCCCCCCATAACCCCCCTTATGTTGTCCATCCCCCTTTAGCCCCCCTTATGTTGTCCACCCCCCTATAGCCCCCCCCCCCTTATGTTGTCCAGCCCCTCTATAGCCCCCTTATGTTGTCCAGCCCCTCTATAGCCCACCTTATGTTGTCCACCCCCTCTATAGCCCCCTTATGTTGTCCGGACCCTCTATAGCCCCCCCTCATGTTGTCCAGCCCCTCTATAGCCCCCCCCCCTTATGTTGTCCAGCCCCCCCATAGCCCCCCTCATGTTGTCCAGCCCCTCTATAGCCCCCCCCCTTATGTTGTCCAGCCCCCCCATAGCCCCCCTCATGTTGTCTAGCCCCTCTATAGCCCCCTCATGTTGTCCAGCCCCCCATAGCCCCCAGTGTTGTTCATCCCCCCATAGCCCCCCTCATGTTGTCCAGCCCCTCTATAGGCCCCCCTTATGTTGTCCAGCCCTCTATAGCCCCCAGTGTTGTTCATCCCCCCCATAGCCCCCCTCATGTTGTTCATTCCCCCCATAGCCCCCCTCATGTTGTCCAGCCCCTCTATAGGCCCCCTTTATGTTGTCCAGCCCCTCTATAGGCCCCCCTTATGTTGTCCAGCCCCTCTATAGGCCCCCCTTATGTTGTCCAGCCCCTCTATAGGCCCCCCTTATGTTGTCCAGCCCTCTATAGCCCCCAGTGTTGTTCATCCCCCCCATAGCCCCCC
>NW_027209511.1:0-20568 GCF_027789765.1 Dendropsophus ebraccatus | reverse complement strand
ACGGGGCTCTGGCAGCTTATCGATAGGATGGGACTAGTAGGCTGCTTTATATAGCAATAGAAGAAACACAGACAATCTCATGTACGTCTTCCAGATAGAATGGGAGAAGAAGCGCTGGTAGCTTCTCCTCCAAGACTCTACATTCTAGATGTTTAATTAGAGCTGATCGGGGATATAGAAGTCAAGCTAATCCCTGGAAATTGTATCCATTAAGACTGCCGAGTTCTGTACCTTCATCCTCAGAATGTCAGAATCTTAGAAATGTAGATTGAGATAGAGACTTTTTTTTTTTTTTTTTTTGCAGTCCTGCCGGCATATTAGATCTGTGTGCCTTGCAAGGATTGTACCAAGTCACCTTCTGATGTGAACATTTTTTTTTTTTTTTTTCATATTTGGCACTGGCTTTAAATAGCCGCATATTTGTGACCTAGTTACATTCACACAATAGGAATAAGAAATTGACATTCTTATAAGATGAACAGCTCCTGCAGTGGCAGCTTAAAGGAGTCAGTGTTTTTAAAAGGAGGTTTAACAGCATGAAGAATTGCCCTTAAATATGGTCTTTTATCTCAGCACTATAGCACGTTGTTAGAGATGAACAAACCTTGAGCATGCTTGGGTGTGCATCCACTTCTTTCGGTGCTCAAGGTTCGCTCATCTGTAAACTTTATATACACTATGCAGGGGAGATTTAAAAGATCTTTTTTTTTTTTTGTAAAGTTTGGTGCACTGCTGTGAGGTACGACCAGTCACTTGCTAGATGATGCTGTGTGACTCCACTGGTGTAATGGTGGTCGAGATATAGCTCGCCAGGTGTTATGCTGTCATACGCCAGTGCTGGTTGGGCACACAGGTATGGCTATTTTAGTGAGACTGGCTATACCCTTTTCCCTGTTGTCGTAAACCTGCCGGGCTGTTTAAGGGTCCCCTTGGGTGTTTATCATGGTTGTCCAGAGTGGAGTTGTGACCCACCTGAAATATTGGTACTGCCACCCACAGAATGGAAAGTGCAATGGCTGTGTAGGTGCTTGGCTAAGATGACATAGTCCCCTTACAATAAATAAACTCCTCTTTACTGCAGAATACTTGTACAGGATACACATAGACTTTTTCCTTTACGACACACTTTGGACTTGACTGATAAGACTTGTTCTGAGAGCTTAAGAGGTAGAATAGCCGTGCTGGCTGAGTCGCATTGCTGAGAAGTAAAGTAAGTTCAGAGAAGTAGAGAGGAGGATATCGAGAGAGTCCCCAACCTAAAGTAAGTACGTGCTCTACCGGAACTTTAGAAGTAGAATAAGTAGAATACTTGAGAGTAGAGAGATACTTGTGCCTGTGTTTTGACTACTTGGTCTTTGCACCACCTATTGCCCACCAGTGTCAGGCGACCCACCCTAGAGGGGTACACAAGCCCCAGACCTTGTTACCTGGGATAAGCAGAGTAGTCAGAATTTTCTGGTTAACCCGCGCTGCGAGATAGAGTACGTAGGCTTCTAGCAACTTTGCTCTATCCGGATCATTCCTCTCTCTTCAGGATACTGTTTCTGCACCTTTAGACTTGTTCAAGTGTGGGCTGGGATGATCCCTGACTTTGTCTCTCTGTGAGCATTTAGCACTGCATAGTGAGTACAATTGCTACTTTCAAGATACGAGTGTCTGTTCCCATGTGCTTCTGTTTTGTACCACACCTCAAACTACACTGGACTAGTCCTCTAACAGGGCACCTGGCATAAGTCAGGGCCCAGCTTGACTGCTGTAGGAACCGTTCTGGCTTGCATCCTTCCTCTACAGAAACCAGAGTAAGACTCACTAAAGTGTCCGGTACACTTCCTCTCCCATGTGACAACTTCCTACAGCATATGTAATATGTGGGTGAGTGGGTGAGAAGAGTAACCACGAAACAACGTAACTCGAGACAACCGTAACCCGAGTACTACCTGTACTGTCCAGGAGCAGGAATCTGGCGGTAATTCCGTTCCTGTATGTACATTTTGTAGTGTATTACTTAATGTACATATAGAAGCGTAGACTTTCTGCTCCTGTACACAAGGGGGGAGATTTATGAAATGGTGTAAATATACACCTGCTGTAAACTGCCCCCAGCAACCAATCACAGCCCAGCTTTCAGCTCTGTAGAATAAATAGGAGCTGTGATTGTTGCTGTGGACAGTTTTCCACCAGTGTATATTTACCCCTTTCATAATCTCCCCCAAAATGATGACGTGTGACGTAATTTAGTTTTTTGTAACAATGCAAGGGGTCCTGAGGAAGTGGGCGGGGTCCTTTATATACTAGGTACATCCAAGGGGGAGGGGTTAACTACAATACTAATGGCACCCGGGAAGGGCAGGGGTTAACTACAATATTAGGGCATCCTGGGAGGATAGGGGTTAACCACAATACTGGGGGGGGGGTTCCTGGCAGTGGAGAGATTCTATACATTACCAGGCATCCTAGCAGTGGAGGGGTTAACTAAATACTAAAGGAAGGCGAAGGGTTAAGTACAATACTACGGGCATCCTGAAGGGGCAATCCAGGCAGTAGAGGGCGTTAACTACAATACTAGGGGCATCCTGGAGGGGCAGGGGTTAACTACAATACTAGGGGCACCCTGGCAGTGGAGGAGTTAACAATAAATAAAAAACGGTGAAACAACTGTGCTGTCCATGGCATGTGTACGTCAGCAAGCTATCAATATTATATGACAATGTTTATGTACACAGACAGGGGTGGGCCCCATTGACTTTAATGGCTGAAACATAATCAGCAAGTGTAAAGTTGGGTCTTTTCCTGAACACATACATTTATCCAGCATATGCTATATAGTAAGCTTTTATTTATATATGTAAATTATATTTAATGTTCAGCTCTGTAAAAATAGCTGTCTCTTATAATAATGGCCTCCATTGTGCAAATAACAGACATTATTTTCACAATGGTGGACGATATTATGTCTGTTTTACAGAGTGTGAACCTAGCCTCTCTACCTGTCACTGAGCCCTTTATTTTAGTCAGATGCTCATATATTTATGCCTTGTGCATGAAGTTAATGGTCTTCAACCAGTGGCTTTCCATCTGAAAACAGCAACTTCTAACATGCTGTGAATGCTGCAGGCTGTCAGGGGGATTTAGGAGTTATAGGTTATAGTTAGGAGTTATAGGTATGCATTTTGTACATACCAGTGGTGCCTTGGATTATGAGCATAATTCGTCTGGGACCGTGCTTGTAATCCAAATCCACTCTAAACCAAAACAAATTTTCCCATAAGAAATCAATGAAATGCCGACAATTGGTTCCACACCCCAAAATAATGACTTTTTATTCTGAATAACATGTAAAACTAATGAAACAAACATTTAGAAAAAGCTGAATATATGTCATATTATAAGTTACTGCACAGTATAACAATCAGCATGTGCAGTATATTGTATAGTAAGTGCAGAAACCTGAAAATACAGCAGCAGTTTGTAGATACAGGATGGGACTGCAGATCCCCATAATACAGTAGCGAAGTACAACAGGCTAGAATAGAGAAGCAGGGCTGCTGTCAGAGGGCTGTGTGGTCACATGACAGGAATGGGGAAAGGTGTGTGTGTTCAGCATGCACCAATCAGGAAGTAAGAATCACAGAGATGTGCAGGAGGACAGTGACACAAAACTTACAGCAGTGTGAATGGCTGAGTGTAAGTGCAGGCACTTTATGGCAGGAATGGAGAGGAGGGGAAACACAAGGGCTATGTGAGCATAGTATAGAAGCACTCTGTGCGGGGGAGGAGGGGTTACAGACCCTCCCCCACTCGTCCTCCCACCCAGTACAGGAAGCTCCTAAACCGAAGCAATGCTCTTAAAACCAAATTACAATTTTGAAAGTCTGTGAGCTCTTCTTGTAAAAACATTCTCAATCCAAATTACTCTTAAACCAAGGTACCACTGTATATCACTCAAATATAGCTCACTATACATTTTTCTCACTCATTTGCTGTTTAGTTTGGTGCAAACACACCTAATAGCTAATGTTCATTGGCACATCTTGTAATGTAATGACACTAGTAATAGTGTCATTCATCAAGTCTGGTCTCTATACGATGGTATGTGTGGACATCTTGGGATTGGCATGACAAATGATGACCCTGAGATCATTTTGCTATTATAAATGATCAAACCACTCCACTGTTTGTCTATTATAAACGACTCCTATAGCCTCTAATATAAGATGTACAATGCCAATAGAGAGGGAATACTCGGTTGTAACTGATTACTTGGAGCCCTGCGGAGCAGATGTTGGTGCTTAGAAGAGCAGATGTCGTGCTTCCTTCTCAGTCTGTTCTTTTGGTGTTTTAGCCTCAGCCAAGAGTTTTGAATTACTTACAGTTTTGTAGCTTTGTGACCTTTTGATGCAGCCTTACTACTATAGGACAGTGAGAAAAGAACGGTGCAAAGACAATAAAGTCACAAAAAAGTCAATTTATACTTGTTATAACGTTTATAATGTTCTTGTGAGTTCTTGGTTACAACTGTTCCATAGTCAATGTTTGGAAGCTCTCTGCACTT
Organism: Dendropsophus ebraccatus; assembly: GCF_027789765.1. Classification (NCBI taxonomy): domain Eukaryota; kingdom Metazoa; phylum Chordata; class Amphibia; order Anura; family Hylidae; genus Dendropsophus; species Dendropsophus ebraccatus. Next base: position 16,016 of record NW_027209511.1, on the reverse strand, counting down.
TCAGCACTCCGCTTACTTGCAATGTCTTCAGCTTTCCCTAAAAGGGGCCTGACAGCAGCTAAACAGGGGTGAAAATAAGTCCATGGCTAAATAGAGATTTTCTTGATGATTATGGGCGTACCCCTTTTTTCATGTCCATGGTGTCTTCCAGCTTCAAATTATAAGGCTTTGGGGGGCATTTATTAAGAGTGACGTACTTGCGTGCCAGTCTTCGATAAAACCCTTCCCCTTTCCCCCAACCTTTTCCACGGATTTACTGAGGGGCATGCCTCTTAATAGAGCTAGATGGCCCTGTGCATGACGCAGGCATTGCACAACAAATCTACACCTGGTCAGGAGCAGGTGTCGATTTGTATCATGATTTGCGCCTGTGAGTAAATCATGATAAATCAGGCACAGGAGGCCACGCCGCCTCCCTGCTTACCACGCCCCCCTGCCTGCCCATTAGGCAACAAGTCCTGGCTGATTGTCAGCACCTGGCAAACCGTAAGCACTCCTAATAAACGCATAAAGCTATTCTCTGATAACTATACATAATAAACATCAATAAATAACATAAAAAAAACAATCGCTATTCTCAGGGTCCAGCCCAATCCCACAAAAAGTAACTGCACTAATTTACAAAAATGAATATATTGTTTCCTTAAAGACTAAAACTATTATATAAACTATTAGACAGCATAATGAGCAAATGCACAAAAAGCAAAGGAGCAACTGGCTCAACCACTGACATGACCATAGGTATGGTAGCCCGAGAAAGACACAGACAGTAAGCCTTAATATGGTCCCACCAGCTAAGCCTGCCTACTCGACTCAACAGCCCTAGGTGACAACCAAGGAGACAGTCCCTACTTAGGGGCCTATTCCACGGGAGTGATCATTGCTTGGTGGAATAGAGAAAACGATCAGCTGATGATCGTGTATTGGGCTGATCGTTTATTTAGGGCCAGAACTAAAATCATCGGTCCCCCACTGCACATCGCTACAGTGGAATAGCGGGCGCGGCGGGCAACCACTGATTTGAGAAGCGCAGCATACAATACCTAGTAGGACATCTCCTGCGCTAATGTATGGTGCAAGGGCTGCAAGGACATCGGTAACGATGTCCCTGCAGCCCTCGCTCAACGATCATCGGGCAGTGTAATTGGCCCAGATCGGCGCTCGTTTACATCGTTGATCGGGCCCCCCATCTGCCCGTGAAATAGGACCCTACAGTAAGGTGATAAAACGAAACAAGACAAGACAAACTTACTTACAAGAGGTGGTCAGCAGGCTTGCATCAAACCAAATGGGCAGCAAAGAACAAAAACAGGATCCGAGAGAATAGTCAGGTAACAGAGACGATGGGTGGTGCTCCCGCTTTGCTGCTGGAGCGCCACCCCAGATCTCTGGGAGAGTGGTCTGGCAACTATGAAAGTATTTAACAACCACATAAGAGATTATAAACAAAGTGCAAGGAATTTCCTAAAATCATCCAAAACCAATAAGTATGATATATATACAAGGAGATACAAAAACTATCTAGTCAACTAACAGTCACTTTTTTAAGGTGCCGGGACACTATGTTTGCATGTCTTCCTTGTGACTGCCCGTTATTAGTGAGAGTTTATGGTTTCATTCATCTGTCACAAGCAGTGGCGTAGCTACCATGAAGGCAGGGAAGGCGACTGCTATGGGGCCCCTGCAGGAAGGGGGCCCGAGGAAGCCTGCCCTGCCTTCATGCTAGGTACCGACCATTGTACCCCCAGGGGTCCAGAGAGGAAGAGGGACCCCCACTGCACTGTTCAGCCCCCTCACTGTAGTGCCAGGTGAGCGGGCTGAACAGAGGAGCAGGACCTGCCAGGTCCTGCACGGCACAGGAGAGGAGTGAAGGACCTTTGGGTCACATGACCCAAAGGTCCTGAATACTTCTATGTGAAGATCAGCCCGGACTACAGGAGGAGGAGGGGGAAGCCTGGGAGCTGTAAGTGCTGTGTATGTGTGTCAGTGAGTGTATATATGTATCTGTGGGTATATGTATATGTCAGTGTGTGTAAATATGTATCTGTGTATATATTTATATGTCAGTATGTGTATGTATCTGTGGCTATATGTGTGTGTGTACAGGGCCGGTTTTAGACAAAATGTGGCCCTGGGCAAAGTTGAAGGTGGGGCCCCAAATGCTAAAACATTGTAGCAGCAATTTAAGGTCCCGATACTTTTTTGTCAGCGGTTGGCGCGCTGCTCGAGGTGGGGTGATCTTCTGTGACCTTAAATAAGACCCCTCTGTGCCCTATATTGTAGATAGGTCCCTCTGTGCCTCCATAGTACATATAGTCGGTATCCCTCTGTAGGTAATTCTTCTGGTAGTTACCTCCACCACCCAGTATGTAGTATCCACCAATATAGGAGGCATCTCACTGTAGGTTTTACACCTGTTAGCTAGCCCCCTGATAGTTGCCCCCTCAGCAGATAGCAGCTCCCCTGATAGTTACCCCCCCCAGCACATAGCATCTCCCCTGTTCCCCCCCCCCCCCAGCACATAGCATCTCCCCTGTTCCCCCCCCCCTCAGCAGATAGCATCTCCACTGATAGTTAAATGCCCCCCCCGCCCCCAGCACATAGCATCTCCTAGGGCTGGGGTGATGTGGGCAAAAAATAAAATCTCGTTTTTTCTTTTCTCGATTTTTTTTATTTATTTTTGATGGGTGTAGTAGTATAGGCATAGTGGATAAGGGGTGTAGCAATAGTAGAAGCATATAAGATGAGGGGTGTAGTAGTAGATAAGGGGAGTAGCAGTTTTGGGAGTAGTAGTAGTATCAGGAGTGGAGGTAATAATAGCAATGGTAGTAGAGCAGTATTGGGGGTAGTAGTAGGGCAGTATTGGGGGTAGTAGTAGAGCAGTATTGGGGTAGTAGTAGAGCAGTATTAGGAGTAGTATTGGGGGTAGTAGTAGGGCAGTATGGGGGTAGTAGTATAGCAGTATTGGGGGTAGTAGTAGAGCAGTATTGGGGGTAGTAGTAGAGCAGTATTAGGAGTAGTATTGGGGGTAGTAGTAGGGCAGTATGGGGGTAGTAGTAGAGCAGTATTGGGGGTAGTAGTAGAGCAGTATTAGGAGTAGTAGTAGGGCAGTATTGGGAGTAGTAGTAGAGCAGTATTAGGAGTAGTATTGGGGTAGTAGTAGGGCAGTATTTGTGGTAGTAGTAGAGCAGTATTAGGAGTAGTATTGGGGGTAGTAGTAGGGCAGTATTGGGGTAGTAGAGCAGTATTTGGAGTAGTATTGGGGGTAATAGTAGGGCACTATTGGGGGTAGTAGTAGAGCAGTATTAGGAGTAGTATTGATGGTGGTAGTAGTAGGGCACTATTGGGGGTAGTAGTAGGGCAGTATTAGGAGTAGTATTGGGGGTAGTAGTAGAGCAGTATTAGGAGTAGTATTGGGGGTAATAGTAGGGCACTATTGGGGGTAGTAGTAGGGCAGTATTAGGAGTAGTATTGGGGGTAATAGTAGGGCACTATTGGGGGTAGTAGTAGAGCAATATTAGGAGTAGTATTGGGGTAGTAGTAGGGCACTACTGGGGGTAGTAGTAGGGCAGTATTAGGAGTAGTATTGGGGTAGTAGTAAGGCACTATTGGGGGTAGTAGTAGAGCAGTATTAGGAGTAGTATTGGGGTAGTAGTAAGGCACTATTGGGGGTAGTAGTAGAGCAGTATTAGGAGTAGTATTGATGGTGGTAGTAGTAGGGCACTATTGGGGGTAGTAGTAGAGCAGTATTAGGAGTAGTATTGGGGGTAATAGTAGAGCAGTATTAGGAGTAGTATTGGGGTAGTAGTAGGGCAGTATTAGGAGTAGTATTGGGGTAGTAGTAGGGCACTATTGGGGGTAGTAGTAGAGCAATATTAGGAGTAGTATTGGGGGTAGTAGTAGAGCAGTATTAGGAGTAGTATTGATGGTGGTAGTAGTAGGGCACTATTGGGGGTAATAGTAGGGCAGTATTAGGAGTAGTATTGGGGGTAATAGTAGAGCAGTATTAGGAGTAGTATTGGGGTAATAGTAGAGCAGTATTAGGAGTAGTATTGGGGGTAATAGTAGAGCAGTATTAGGAGTAGTATTGGGGGTAGTAGTAGAGCAGAGGAGAGATATGGGGGTACTTTATCATACAGGATACTGTGTGATTCAGCACCCCCCTTCCACCATATACTGTTCAGGGCCTGGTGGCCATAGATACAGAGGGAGGAGGGCCCTGAACAGTATATGGTGGAAGGGGGGACTGCATCATACAAGATCCCCTGCCCCCTTCCTGTATACTGTTCGCTAGGCTAGTATATGGGGAGGGGGTTACTGTTTTATAAAGACACCCGAGGCTCCGCCCACCCGCGGCCGTAAGCACCGCCCCCTGGCCGCAAGTCCCGCCCCCAGTCTCCGTGACCCTCTAACCCCCCCCCAGTCTCCGTGACCCTCTGACACCCCCCCCCCCTCTATTTCTTTACCTGGGCTTGCCGTTCCTCCTCCTCTGTAGGGCACAGGCAGCTCTGCAGGAGGGGCGCTCCGTCCTCACAGCTCAGCTCCTTCGTTCATTAGTGGAGCAGGGGAGCTGCTTGTGCTGCTCTGCTTCCTGCTCCACTAATGAAGGAAGGAGCTAGGGGGCCCCTGGGGGATGGGGGCCCTGGGCAAGTGCCTACTTTGCCCCCCCCTAACGCCGGCCCTGTGTGTGTATGTCAGCAATGTCTGTAGCACTGGTGTATATGTGTGTGTTTGTGTATGTCAGCAGTGTCTCAAGTGATTGACAGGTTTGCTCCTAAAGATGTTCTGCAGCAGCTTCTATTAATGCTGGGCTCTAATAAAAGAACCCACCATTAATATCTGCTGCATTTTCTTTTATTTCTGGTTGAGTATTTCTTATTACACTGAGATGATTTCCCTGTGTACAGTCTACTCATGGTGTATACATCAGCACTAGTGTAATCACATTCTAGTGTAAATGTGTGTATGTCAGTGGCGTATCTGTATATATGTTAATGGTGCCTCTGTGTGTGTATATGTGCGTCATTGTCTGTGTTTGGCGAGGGGGGTAGGGGAGCGTACAGGATTCATGGGGCCCCGTACAGTTTTTTGCTATGGGGCACCATGAATCCTAGCTACGCCCCTGGTCACAAGCATGCATACTCTGAAGCTCCTGTTGTCTCTCCATCCACACTGACATCTATAGTGACATATTAAGAGTCCTGCAGCAGACGGAAACCTCTGCACTACAGCCAATGCTTAGAGAACCTAACTGTATACTTCATATGTGCAGGATTTTAGCAGCAATTAACCCAAGAGTAATTTGTCTGATATTAGAACCTGGAGACCTGGCCTTCATTTACTTTAATATGGTCAATATATCTGGAGCAATTTCACCTGGGACAATACGCTCCTGTGTTCTCCACTTCTATTTTAATTGCAGTAATCTGGGCAGAATCACCGAGCGGATGCCGGATAAGTTTTAATGCTAATTAATCAATCTGTTGAGCTTCTGTTAATTAAACCAGAAAATATGTTGGGGAAACAAGAGCCAACCAATGTGTCCTGGTGTTACCGCGGATGACTGAGACTAATCACACTATCAGAACCAATGCTACACTGCAGAACATTGCAGAACTAGGGCAGCAGTGGGGATCTGCAGTAAAAGGTTTGGGACTAGAGTCCCTGGTATTCCTAATGGCCAAACAATTCAGGGTCACTAAAAATTCCATCCCTAGTGCAAATGGGTGAGAAATAAAAGGCTGATTAGACATAATAAAACAAGAGCTTAAAGTGACTCTGTCACAATCTGTCCCCCCAAACCACTTGTACCTTCGGATAGCTGCTTTTAATCCAAGATCTGTCCTGGGGTCCGTTTGGCAGGTGATGCAGTTATTGTCCTAAAAAACAACTTTTAAACTTGCAGGCCTGTGCCCAACGGGAGTGGCCTAGATGATCTTTGCCTTAACCTTGCACCACCCCTCCATCCCTCCTTCCCACCCTCCTCATCATTAGGAATGCCAGTGGCAGGATTTTCCCTATTCCTCTTCAGTGAACACTGCACAGGTGCCTTAACAATCCAGCCCATGTGCAGTGTTCTCACAGCTGATGAATAGTAGAAAACCTGCCTGGAGTATTCATAATGATGAAGACGGTGGGGAGAAGGGATGGAGAGGGTGTGCCAGCCTAATGCACAGACACTCTAGCCGACGCCAGTTTGGCACAGGGCTGCAAGTTTAAAAGTTGTTTTTTTAGGACAATAACTGCATCACCTACCGGACGGACCCCAGGATAGATTAAAAGCAGCTATCCAAAGGTACAAGTGGTTTAAGGGGGACAGATTGTGGGTACAGAGTCGCTTTAAGGGTGCCTTCACACATACCCGATCCGCAGCGGATTTCACGCTGCATTACCTGCTCGCCGCTTCGGCTGTGTGAAGCTCCCGGCTCCCCTCACTCCCCATCAGTCAATCAGTGCATGGCAGCACTGATTGGCTGATGAGGAGAAAGGGAAACTGGGAGCTTCACACAGCCGAGACGCCGAGAAGGTAATGTATGCTTAGGGCCAGGGCTGAGGGAGGCGGGGGGTTAAAGGGGCAGGGTCACATATCCGCAGCGGAATGAAAATTCCACTGCAGAATGTAACCCCATAGACCTTCACCTTTAAATTTACTTTCACTCTCTATTCTTTGATTTGGCGTTAAAAAATTGAATAAAAAAACTGTGGCAAAATAACACATGAAATAGGAAACAAAACCAGGCAGCTGTATAGCTCTAAAAGAAGACGTTCACATGTGCTAGATGTTTTGTTAGGACAGCCAAGTTCACACAATGCTGAGAAACTGGCATAGTTGAATACAGGTTACGCCTACGTTTCATAATTGGGCCTCTCTGCCATATAAGAAGAGACAAATAGTTTAAATAGCACATGATAGGTGACCATCTTATTAGTGCCCATGTATTGCCCTGATAGTCTTCACACCACCTTATGCCCACTAGATTTGGCTTAACCGTCCTAGAGGGTGACACAGGCCCCAGACCTTGTTACTAGAGATGAGCGAACAGGTTCGCCCGGTATGGGGTCCGGTTCGGATTTTCCCAAAAATCTAAGTCCGATACGGATTTTTGAAAATCCGCCATTCTAGAAAGCAGGAAGTGTTCCGGGCGGGAAAAGCGCTTTCCCATGATGCCCGGAACACATCCAATCAGCAGGGATCTTGTACTAGCCCACCCCCTGTGTGACGTCGGTATTGCTTTAAAAGGATCGGTCACATGACCGCACCACGCAGTGTGTAGAGGAAGAGAGAGAGAGAGGAAGCAAGCTGCTGTTGTGTACTACAGACTACTGAAAAGATATTGTGGGAAAGGAAAGGAAAGATTAGGAAAGCGGAGAGGAGAAACATCCAGTGATTGAGAGAGAAATATAGAGAGGGCGAAAGATAGATAGATTAGGCATTGGACAGAAAAGGGTGCACGGAACCAAAACGTACAGTACAGATATACAAGTCCTATACTTCTGACCCTTCTGATTGAAAGTGTGCATATCACATCTGTCTTATCCTGAGAGACTAAAATACCTGGTTTAGGTGTATAGCATTATATCTTAAAAAAATTGCTATATACCCAATTGTTGACTACTGTTACTCCTGCCTGGCCTCCATGTTGGCTACTGCTTCTCCTGCCTGGCCTCCATGTTGGCTACCGCTGCTCCTGCCTGTCCTCCATGTTGGCTACTGCTGCTCCTGCCTGGCCTCCATGTTGACTACTGCTGCTCCTGTACTGGCCTCAAATGACTATTGCTGGACCTCCACTGGCCTCCAATGACTACTGCTGCTCCTTCACTGCATTTGTGACCTTTTTCCTGCATAGACCCTGTAATGGTGAATTTCCTGCATAGACCCTGTAATGGTGAGTTTCCTGCATAGACCCTGTAATGGTGAATATTGAAGTCTAAAAAAAAAAATTGACTTTGAGATATCAAAAAGATAATGATGTTACTGACATGTAGAGCCCTAAATTCAATCAAATACACTGCCCCCATATGATATAGATGCTTTAAACTATGAAATCCGAAGAAATCCGAAATTCGGTCGGACTGAACTTTCCGAAAAAATCCGAAAGTCCGGTCTGACCCAACTTTTGAAAAGTTCGCTCATCTCTACTTGTTATCTGGGATGAGCGGAATGCCGAGGGTTCCTTGCTGACAACCGCGCTGCGAGATAGAGTTCCTAGGCTTACTGCAACTTTGCTCTATCTGGATCAGTTCCTAGCTTCTGTGGCTTTTGTGGATACTCTGCTGCTCTGTGACTCTCTTAGTCCATGGCGTGGGTTGAGGTTGTCTCTGACTTGTCCTCTCTTGAAAAGGGTTTAACACTGCATAGTGTTGTGTAGCGTTACTGAGAAAATAAACTGTTAGCTGTGTTCTGTCTTGCTTCCTACCCATACAGGGTTCTAGCTAAGACTGACCTAAGTAGGGGACCTGGCATAGGGCAAGGGCCCATACAGGACCACTGTAGAGAGCTGTCTAGCTTGCGTCCTTGCTCTACAATGTCCAACACGGAAAGACCCATGCGCTTCCCATAGGTTTGCAGATCCCTGTGACATACAAAGAAACAATAACCCTTAACACTTCAGCCGTGCAGCATCTGAATACACACATACAATACATCTAGTGGCAAAACTTTATCACTACTTTCATCACCATTTCTATACAATAAGTACAGACTTTTGAGAAGGACAGCCACACCAGACACCACACCAGAACTATTTCTGTATTTGCGACCTCTGCACCTTCTATATGTACTCCCCTGTGATGGGGTACAGCTTGGCAGTATGTCAGTACAAAGTATGCTCCTGTGTGTTTACCATCAACAAGAATCAACATGACGTATATATAAAACTGAGCATAAAACAAGCTAAATACTAAAAAAAAGTAATGAAAGTTCAGGCTATGTTGACAAAGAGGAAAATACAGTGGTCTCTCAAGTTACAATATTAATTGGTTCCAGGGCAACCAAGTTAAAAGTATTGTACCTTGAGACTAGGGATGGTCCTAACCTGGTTCGGGTCGGGTTCGTACGAACCCGAACCCTCGGAAATGATTCGCGCTGTCTGCCCTCTCCGTGGAGCGGGGGCGGATCCAGCGGGAGGACCGCCTGGAAAACTGGGATACAGCCATAACCATAGGCTGTATCCCAGTTTTTCAGGCGGTCCTCCCTCTGTATCTACCCACTGCACGGAGCGGGCAGACAGCGGGAATCTGATGCTTATGTTTATACAAACCCGAACCTCGGCAGGTTCGGACCATCCCTACTTGAGACCATAACTCTATGCAAAACTGGGACATGGCTCTAAAGCTTCAAAATGAGAACAAATTAAGATTTAACGAAAAATAAGCATATAACTAATATGAATAGAGAAGGCCCTTACATACAACAGTCATAAGAAGCTACTGGAGACTATAAATGACTTTCTATGTAGAGAACTGGATAATTTTCAGGGTTCTGCACAGATCACACAGGGCTACAGAAAAAAAAAATGAAGCCACCTTCACCTGGTGCCCAAAGGAGTGACTCATCCTGGCACAAGGAAAGAGCAGTACAGGACATGTAGTATCACACTATACTGTAGAGAGGAGATACTAGACACACAGGAGTACAGGACATGTAGTATCACACTATCCTATAGAGAGGAGACACTAGACAGGCAGCAGTACAGAACATGTAGTATCGCCCTGTACTGTAGAGAGGAGATACTAGACACACAGGAGTACAGGACATGTAGTATCACACTATCCTATAGAGAGGAGATACTAGACAGACAGCAGTACAGGACATGTAGTATCACCCTGTACTGTATTGAGGATATACTAGACACACACAGCAGTACAGGACATGTAGTATCACCCTGTACTGTAGAGAGGAGATACCAGACACACACATAGCAGTACAGGACATGTAGTGCCACACTGTACTGTAGAGAGGAGATACTAGACACACACAGCAGTACAGGACATGTAGCATCACACTGTACTGTAGAGAGGAGATACTAGACACACAGCAGTACAGGACATGTGGTATGACCCTGTACTGTAGAGAGGAGATACCAGACACACACACAGCAGTACAGGACATGTAGTGCCACACTGTACTGTAGAGAGGAGATACTAGACACACACAGCAGTACAGGACATGTAGCATCACACTGTACTGTAGAGAGGAGATACTAGACACACACAGCAGTACAGGACATGTAGCATCACACTGTACTGTAGAGAGGAGACACACACAGCAGTACAGGACATGTAGTATCACACTGTACTGTAGAGAGGAGATACTAGACACACAGCAGTACAGGACATGTAGTATGACCCTGTACTGTAGAGAGGAGATACCAGACACACACACAGCAGTACAGGACATGTAGTGGCACACTGTACTGTAGAGAGGAGATACTAGACACACACAGCAGTACAGGACATGTAGCATCACACTGTACTGTAGAGAGGAGATACTAGACACACACAGCAGTACAGGACATGTAGCATCACACTGTACTGTAGAGAGGAGACACACACAGCAGTACAGGACATGTAGTATCACACTGTACTGTAGAGAGGAGATACTAGACACACAGCAGTACAGGACATGTAGTATCACACTGTACTGTAGAGAGGAGATACTAGACACACACAGCAGTACAGGACATGTAGTACCACACTGTACTGAAGAGAAGAGATTACACATCAGTACAGGACATGAAGTATCACACGGTACTGAAGAGAGGAGATACTAGACACACACAGCAGTACAATACATGTAGTATCACACTTTACTGTAGAGAGGAGATACTAGACACACACAGCAGTACAGGACATGTAGTACCACACTGTACTGAAGAGAGGAGATTACACATCAGTACAGGACATATAGTATCACACGGTACTGAAGAGAGGAGATACTAGACACACACAGCAGTACAGGACATGTAGTATTACACTGTACTGTAGAGAGGAGATACTAGACACACACAGCAGTACAAGACATGTAGTATCACACTGTACTGTAGAGAGGAGATACTAGACACACACAGCTGTACAGGACATGTAGTATCACACTGTACTGAAGAGAGGAGATACTAGAGACACAGCAGTACAGAACATGTAGTATCACAGTGTACTGAAGAGAGGAGATACTAGACACACACAGCAGTACAGGACATGTAGTATCTCACTGTACTGTAGAGAGGAGATACTAGACACACACAGCAGTAGAGGATATGTAGCATCACACCATACTATAGAGAGGAGATACTAAACACACAGCAGTACAGGACATGTAGTATCACACTGTACTGTAGAGAGGAGATACTAGACACACACAGCAGTACAAGACATGTAGTATCACACTGTACTGTAGAGAGGAGATACTAGACACACACAGCAGTACAGGAGATGTAGTATCAAACGGTACTGAAGAGAGGAGATACTAGACACACACAGCAGTACAGGACATGTAGTACCACACTGTACTGAAGAGAGGAGATTACATATCAGTACAGGACATATAGTATCACACGGTACTGAAGAGAGGAGATACTAGACACACACAGCAGTACAGGACATGTAGTATTACACTGTACTGTAGAGAGGAGATACTAGACACACACAGCAGTACAAGACATGTAGTATCACACTGTATTGTAGAGAGGAGATACTAGACAGGCAGCAGTACAGGACATGTAGTATCGCCCTGTACTGTAGAGAGGAGATACTAGACACACAGGAGTACAGGACATGTAGTATCACACTATCCTATAGAGAGGAGATACTAGACAGACAGCAGTACAGGACATGTAGTATCACCCTGTACTGTATTGAGGATATACTAGACACACACAGCAGTACAGGACATGTAGTATCACCCTGTACTGTAGAGAGGAGATACCAGACACACACATAGCAGTACAGGACATGTAGTGCCACACTGTACTGTAGAGAGGAGATACTAGACACACACAGCAGTACAGGACATGTAGCATCACACTGTACTGTAGAGAGGAGATACTAGACACACAGCAGTACAGGACATGTGGTATGACCCTGTACTGTAGAGAGGAGATACCAGACACACACACAGCAGTACAGGACATGTAGTGCCACACTGTACTGTAGAGAGGAGATACTAGACACACACAGCAGTACAGGACATGTAGCATCACACTGTACTGTAGAGAGGAGATACTAGACACACACAGCAGTACAGGACATGTAGCATCACACTGTACTGTAGAGAGGAGACACACACAGCAGTACAGGACATGTAGTATCACACTGTACTGTAGAGAGGAGATACTAGACACACAGCAGTACAGGACATGTAGTATGACCCTGTACTGTAGAGAGGAGATACCAGACACACACACAGCAGTACAGGACATGTAGTGGCACACTGTACTGTAGAGAGGAGATACTAGACACACACAGCAGTACAGGACATGTAGCATCACACTGTACTGTAGAGAGGAGATACTAGACACACACAGCAGTACAGGACATGTAGCATCACACTGTACTGTAGAGAGGAGACACACACAGCAGTACAGGACATGTAGTATCACACTGTACTGTAGAGAGGAGATACTAGACACACAGCAGTACAGGACATGTAGTATCACACTGTACTGTAGAGAGGAGATACTAGACACACACAGCAGTACAGGACATGTAGTACCACACTGTACTGAAGAGAAGAGATTACACATCAGTACAGGACATGAAGTATCACACGGTACTGAAGAGAGGAGATACTAGACACACACAGCAGTACAATACATGTAGTATCACACTTTACTGTAGAGAGGAGATACTAGACACACACAGCAGTACAGGACATATAGTACCACACTGTACTGAAGAGAGGAGATTACACATCAGTACAGGACATATAGTATCACACGGTACTGAAGAGAGGAGATACTAGACACACACAGCAGTACAGGACATGTAGTATTACACTGTACTGTAGAGAGGAGATACTAGACACACACAGCAGTACAAGACATGTAGTATCACACTGTACTGTAGAGAGGAGATACTAGACACACACAGCTGTACAGGACATGTAGTATCACACTGTACTGAAGAGAGGAGATACTAGAGACACAGCAGTACAGAACATGTAGTATCACAGTGTACTGAAGAGAGGAGATACTAGACACACACAGCAGTACAGGACATGTAGTATCTCACTGTACTGTAGAGAGGAGATACTAGACACACACAGCAGTAGAGGATATGTAGCATCACACCATACTATAGAGAGGAGATACTAAACACACAGCAGTACAGGACATGTAGTATCACACTGTACTGTAGAGAGGAGATACTAGACACACACAGCAGTACAAGACATGTAGTATCACACTGTACTGTAGAGAGGAGATACTAGACACACACAGCAGTACAGGAGATGTAGTATCAAACGGTACTGAAGAGAGGAGATACTAGACACACAGCAGTACAGGACATGTAGTACCACACTGTACTGAAGAGAGGAGATTACACATCAGTACAGGACATATAGTATCACACGGTACTGAAGAGAGGAGATACTAGACACACACAGCAGTACAGGACATGTAGTATTACACTGTACTGTAGAGAGGAGATACTAGACACACACAGCAGTACAAGACATGTAGTATCACACTGTATTGTAGAGAGGAGATACTAGACACACACAGCAGTACAGGACACGTAGCATCACACTGTACTGTAGAGAGGAGATACTAGACACACACAGCTGTACAGGACATGTAGTATCACACTGTACTGAAGAGAGGAGATACTAGAGACACAGCAGTACAGAACATGTAGTATCACAGTGTACTGAAGAGAGGAGATACTACACACACACAGCAGTACAGGACATGTAGTATCTCACTGTACTGTAGAGAGGAGATACTAGACACACACAGCAGTAGAGGATATGTAGCATCACACCATACTATAGAGAGGAGATACTAAACACACAGCAGTACAGGACATGTAGTATCACACTGTACTGTAGAGAGGAGATACTAGACACACACAGCAGTACAAGACATGTAGTATCACACTGTACTGTAGAGAGGAGATACTAGAGACACACAGCAGTACAGGAGATGTAGTATCAAACGGTACTGAAGAGAGGAGATACTAGACACACAGCAGTACAGGACATGTAGTATCACAGTGTACTGAAGAGAGGAGATACTAGACACACACAGCAGCACAGAACATGTAGTATCTCACTGTACTGTAGAGAGGAGATACTAGACACACACAGCAGTAGAGGACATGTAGCATCACACTGTACTGTAGAGAGGAGATACTAGACACACACAGCAGTACAAGACATGTAGTATCACACTGTACAATAATTAGCGGCCGCAGTAAACTGACATGTCAGTTGTTTGCGGCGCCGCTAGGGATCCCGGCTGAAGCGTATACCATGTGTATACGCTCCGGCCATAGACAGCAATGCAACGTATATTCTCGTAATAATATATATATGTATATATATATATATATATATATATATATATATATATATATATATATATACACTACAGTTCAAAAGGTTGGGGGTCACCCAAACAATTTTGTGTTTTCCATGAAAAGTCTCACTTATTCACCACCATACGTTGTGAAATGAATAGAAAATAGAGTCAAGACATTGACAAGGTTAGAAATAATGATTTGTATTTGAAATAACATTGTTTTTACATCACACTTTGCTTTCGTCAAAGAATCCTCCTTTTGCAGCAATTCCAGCATTGCACACCTTTGTCATTCTAGCTATTAATCTGTTGAGGTAAGCTGGAGAAATTGCACCCCACGCTTCTAGAAGCCGCTCCCACAAGTTGGATTGGTTGGATGGGCACTTCTGGCGTACCATACGGTCAAGCTGCTCCCACAACAGCTCAATGGGGTTCAGATCTGGTGACTGCGCTGGCCACTCCATTACCGATAGAATACCAGCTGCTGCTTCTGCTGTAAATAGTTCTTGCACAATTTGGAGGTGTGTTTAGGGTCATTGTCCTGTTGTAGGATGAAATTGTCTCCAATCAAGCGCTGTCCACTGGGTATGGCATGGCGTTGCAAATTGAGTGATAGCCTTCCTTATTCAGAATGCCTTTTACCCTGTACAAATCTCTCACCTTACCAGCACCAAAGCAACCCCAGACCATCACATTACCTCCACCATGCTTAACAGATGGCGTCAGGCATTCTTCCAGCATCTTTTCATTTGTTCTGCGTCTCACAATCGTTCTTCTTTGTGATCCAAACACCTCAAACTTGGATTCATCCGTCCACAACACTTTTTTCCAGTCTTCCTCTGTCCAATGTCTGTGTTCTTAATCCTTTTTCTTTTATTGACCAGTCTCAGATATGGCTTTTTCTTTGCCACTCTGCCCTGAAGCCCAAATCCTGCAGCCGCCTCTTCACTGTAGATGTTGACACTGGTGTTTTGCGGGTACTATTTAATGAAGATGCCAGTTGGGGACCTGTGAATAGACTGTCGAGTTTCAGATGAAAGTTCTCTTTTTCTGGCCATTTTGAGCGTTTAATTGACCCCACAAATCTGATGCTCCAGAAACACAATCTGCTCAAAGGAAGGTCAGTTTTGTAGCTTCTGTAATGAGCTAGACTGTTTTCAGATGTGTTAACATGATTGCACAAGGGTTTTCTAATCATCAATTAGCCTTCTGAGCCAATGAGCAAACACATTGCTGGAAATGGGCCTCTATACACCTATGTAGATATTGCACCAAAAACCAGACATTTGCAGCTAGAATAGTCATTTACCACATTAGCAATGTATAGAGTGTATCTGTTTAAAGTTAGGACTAGTTTAAAGTTATCTTCATTGAAAAGTACAGTGCTTTTCCTTCAAAAATAAGGACATTTCAATGTGACCCCAAACTTTTGAACAGTAGTGTATATATATATATATATATATATATATATATATATATATAAAATTACTGAAAAGT
>NW_027209510.1:0-20581 GCF_027789765.1 Dendropsophus ebraccatus | reverse complement strand
AGGTCGCTCACAAAGGCACCCAGGTCGCTCTAAAAAGGACCCGAGTCGCTCTTAAAGGGACCAGGTCGCTCTAGCGACATTGGTCTCTTTAAGAGCGACATGGGTCCCATACCTTTTGGAGTGACTTGGGTCCCTTTAAGAGCAACACGCGTCCCGTCCGTTAGAGCAACTTAGGTCCCGTCCCTTTAAGAGTGACTTGGATCCCTTTAAGAGCTACATGGGACCCTTTAAGAGCGACTTGGGTCCCGTCCCTTTAAG
This sequence comes from Dendropsophus ebraccatus, assembly GCF_027789765.1. Taxonomy (NCBI): domain Eukaryota; kingdom Metazoa; phylum Chordata; class Amphibia; order Anura; family Hylidae; genus Dendropsophus; species Dendropsophus ebraccatus. Next base: position 20,323 of record NW_027209510.1, on the reverse strand, counting down.
AGCAAATTGGGTCCCGTCCCTTTAACCCTTTAAGGACATGGCCCATTTTCGTTTTTACGTTTTCGGTTTTTCCTCCTTGTGTTTAAAAGGTCATAGCACTTGCATTTTTCCACCTAGAAACCCACATGACCCCTTATTTCTTGCGTCACTAATTGTACTTTGCAATTACAGGCTGAATTTTTGCATAAAGTACACTTGCGAAACCAGAAAAAAATTCAAAGTGTGGTGAAATTGAAAAAAAAAACGCATTTCTTTTATTTGGGGGAAATGTGTGTTTTTACGCCATTCGCCCTGGGGTAAAACTGACTTGTTATGCATGTTCCTCAAGTCGTTACGATTAAAACGATATATAACATGTATAACTTATATTGTATCGGATGGCCTGTAAAAAATTCAAACCGTTGTTAACCAATATACGTTCCTTAAAATCGCTCCATTCCCAGGCTTATAGCGCTTTTATCCTTTGGTCTATGGGGCTGTGCGAGGTGTCATTTTTTGCGCCATGATGTGATCTTTCTATCGGTACCTTGATTGCGCATATACGACTTTTTGATCGCTTTTATTACAATTTTTTCTGGATTTGATGCGACCAAAAATGCGCAATTTTGCACTTGGGATTTTTTTGCGCTGACGCCGTTTACCGTACGAGATCAGGAATGTGATTAATTAATAGTTCGGGCGATTACGCACGCGGCGATACCAAACATGTTTATTTATTTATTTATTTGTTTACTTTTATTTAAAACCTGGGAAAAGGGGGGTGATTCAGACTTTTATTAGGGGAGGGGGATTTTTACTATTAACAAATACGTTTTGTTTTTTTTTTACACATATACTAGAAGCCCCCCTGGGGGACTTCTAGTATATACACTTGGATCTCTCATTGAGATCTCTGCAGCATAGATATGCTGCAGAGATCCATGAGATCGGCACTCGTTTGCTTTCGGCTGCTGCAGCCGGAAACAAACGAGTGCCGAGCCGAGGACGGCGCCATCTTGGACGCGTCCCCGGCCGGCATCAGACAGGGAGATCGCTCCTCCGGGACAAGGTCCCGGAGGAGCGATCTCCCCCACTAGACACCAGGGAAACGTTGCCTCCGGTAATCGGAGGCAGCTGTCAACTTTGACAGCTGCCTCCGATTAGCTAATTAGCGGGCACGGCGATCGGACCGTGCCCGCTAATAGCGGCGGTCCCGGGCTACACGCGGCACCCGGGATCGCGGCACTTCAAAGCGGGGCCGCCGCGCGGCCCCGCTTTGAAGTGCTAATGAGGACATAGGACGTACCGGTACGTCCTATGTCCTTAAGAGGTTAAGAGCGACTTGGGTCCCTTTAAGAACGACTTGGGTCCCTTTTAAAAACGACTTGGGTCCTTTTAAGAGCGACATGGCTCCCGCCCCTTTAAGAGCGACTTGGGTTCCTTTAAGGGCGACCTGGGTCCCTTTAAGAGCGATCTGGGTCCTTTTAATAGTAAAGATTATTGCTCCGTTACCATGACAACCTTACTCATGTCAGTGAGACAAAATCGTTAAGGACCTTCCATGTATTACATCTTCTATTGGCCAATAGTGGACATGTGACTGTGGATGGTGCCAGAAATGGCAAAGGGACGCTGACGACTATAAAATCGGAAAAATTTACATGTGGCAAAGGGACATTACACTGCTTAACCCCTTAGCGACCCTGACAGCTGCATTGAAGTGCTTTATGCACAATATCCCTCGTGTCTAGTGGGTCGGATCTCCCCCCCGTGATGCGATCGCGGGGGGGAGATCCGTTCTTCTGGCCGTGCCGGGCCTCAGCGTCGGAATGACGCTGATCCCGGCTCGGCAATAGATTGCTATGGCCTGCAGCAGGCCATAGCAATCTATGACCGATCTGATGGATCTTTGCTGTGTATATACACAGCATTGATCTCTATGAGAGATCAGTGCTATGTATATACAAGTCCCCCAGGGGGGCTTCTAGTTACAGTAAAAAAAAAGTAAAAAGTGTTTTTATTAATAAAAAATCCCCTCCCCTAATAAAAGTCCAAATCACCCCCCTTTTCCCATTTTATAAATATAAATTAATAAATAAACAAATAAATAAACATATTTAGTATCGCCGCACACGTAATCGCCCGAACTATTAATTAATCACATTCCTGATCTCGTTACGGTAAACGGCTGTCAGCGCAAAAAAAATTCCAAATTGCACAATTGCGCATTTTTGGTCGCATCAAATCCAGAAAAAATGTAATAAAAAGTGATCAAAAAGTCATATATGCGCAATCAAGGTACCGATAGAAAGAACGCATCATGGCGCAAAAAATGACACCTCACACAGCCCCATAGACAAAGGATAAAAGCGCTATAAAGCCGGGGAATGGAGCGATTTTAAGGAACGTATATTTGTTAACAACGGTTTGAATTTTTTACAAGCCATCCGATACAATATAAGTTATACATGTTATATATCATAGTAATCATAACGACTTGAGGAACATGCATAACAAGTCAGTTTTACCATGGGACGAACGGCGTAAATGCAAAACTCCCCGAAATCAAACAAATTAGTTTTTTTTTCAATTTGACAGCGCAAATGATTTTTTTCCGGTTTTGCAGCATATGTATGGAAAAATAATGCCTGTCATTACAAAGTACAATTGGTTTCGCAAAAAATAAGCGCTCATATACGTCTCTAGGTGAAAAAATGCAAGCGCTGTTGACTTTTAAACTTAAAATGGAATAAGCAAAAGCGCAAAAACGAAAATTGGCTTTGACCTTAAGGGGTTAAAAGAGGGGGCCCATCTAAAGGCCCACAGAAACGCAAAAGACGCTCACAGAATTCTGATACAGACACTGACTTCACTGACTCAAGTAGACACCCCTGGAGAAAGACAAGGAGGGGTGGCAAGAAGCACCAAAGATCATACAAGACCCCGCTATGGAAGCGCTGCCAAGAAGGACCGACCACCTACAATGCAGAGGGACTCTCCAACAGCTCAAACGAGAGATCCCCCACAGGCCAGGGATCCTCCACAGACCAGGGATCCCCTACAAATCAGGGATTAGGAATTGAGAAACCAATGATAGACTGCACAGTGGTAAATATTTTCATCCAAAATATTATCTACTGATGAAATGTGTGTTTTGCATAAGGGTTTATCTTTCTGTCCTGTGGAACCATTTGATTGGTTCCAGATTGAATTGATTTACATGAACTAGTCAGACACAATAAACTCAATTATGGTTCTCACAACAGAACAGGAGGGAGGAGCTTATATGCCCAGTGAACTTACACTCAGGGAGGTGGGTCTACGCAACAAAAGCGGTTTCAATCCACCCCTACATGATCCTGTGATCAACACATTTTTACTGACTACCAAACGACAACTCCTAAAACTTAAAGAACACCATACACAATCTGCTCCTTCCAACCTGTCCTCCCAAGAGAAAAAAGCATTACACAACCTCAGACATGACAAATCCGTGACCATCAAGCCAGCCGATAAAGGTGGGGCGGTGGTGGTCATGGACACCTCTGACTACACTGATGAAATGAGGCGACAATTGAATGACAGACATGTATATGAACGCTTACCACAGGACCCCACACAGGGAATTAAAACACACCATTGATACTCTAGTAGATGAGGCATGCTAACATCATAGACAAAGGATTGAAAGACTTTCTCACTGTCAAATCTCCAATAACCCCCCGTACTATATGGTTTACCCAAGATTCACAAATCCTTGATCAAACCTCCAGCACGTCCCATTGTTTCTGGATGGGTTCTGTCTTCAATCCCGCAGCACAGTTCCTTGATAAAGTCCTCCGCCCATGCAGTTGGGGCCAGGTCCCTACATTCAAGACACCTCAGACTTCCTCACCAGACTCTCTGAACTAGGGGACATTCCAGATTGTATCCTTGTCTCATTTGATGTTAAAGACCTTTATACGTCTATCAATCACACCAGAGGCCTAGAAGTCATCAAACAGACATTGAGCACGAGCAATTTTTCACAACATGCTATTGACTTCATGTTAGCCTTACTGCACACCATACTTACAGAGAATTACTTCCTTTTCCAGAATGATTTTTTTGCTCAACGTAGGGGCACGGCTATGGGCTCTAACGTTGCGCCCACGTATGCCAACATCTTTATGGCGTCCTTGGAGGAGAGACACGTCTATGTGTCCTACCACTTCAGCCATGTGCTGAGGTGGTGGAGATACATAGACGACATCTTTGTCATATGGATAGGTACCGAACCCCAATTGGATGAATTCATTACTTTCCTTGAGGTTGAGGTTGATGATGACATCAAATTTATCAGGGATTTCTCCACAACATCTCTGAACTTCCTAGACACTAAGATCTCTATACAGAATCACAAACTCAGTACTGATCTCTACTCCAAACCGACCGATCCCAACACACTCTTGCACTTCACCAGTCATCATCCACGCCCCATGGTAGAATCTCTACCATATAGCCAACTACTCAGAGTCAAAAGAATCGTTGAAGATCCACAACAGTGTGAAGCTCAATTAGACAATATGTGCTGCAAGTTTCTGGATAGGGGTTACCCAACACGCATCATCCACAAACAAAGGGAAAAGATCACCCCCCCTGTGGGGTCCCGATACAAGCGATCAGCGGTATATACTATATACCGCTGATCGCTTGTGCCATGTGCTCCAGGCACTTTTTATCCCCTGTCACCATGAATGATTGGTGACAGGGGATAAAAAGTGATGTCCCCCCACCCCCCAAGTCGCCCCCCACCCCCCCTGTCACCCTCGTCCCCCAGTCACCCCCCCCCCCCCCTACCCCTTATACGTTACCTGATCCTGGAGCTCCTTCCTCTTCGGCGTCATGGCTGGTTATGAAGTGCGCATGCGCTTCACAACCAGCCAACTCTGGAAAATTTAAAGTGACAGAGACCAATTCGGTCTCTGTCACTGAACTATGATTACTGTGATAGAAAATATAACAGTAATCATAGTAATACAGTGAAAATGAATATGTAAAGTATAAAAAGTGACAAACATACAAAAAAATAAAACACACACTTTTATTATAGTAATAATTGCAGTTTACTCCCAAATTACCCCTAACCCCTCCCAAGATTACCTGTAACCACCGCACGTTGCCCGTAACCACCGCACGTTGCCCGTAACCACCGCACATTGCCCGTAACCACCCCAAATTGCCAGTGACCCCCTCCAGATTGCCCGTAACCACCCCAAATTACATGTACCCACCCCAGATTACCTATAAGCACTTCAGTTTATCAGTAACAATCCCAGATTGTCTGTAACCCTTCCAGGTTGCACATAACCCCCCCAGGTTCCCCGTAATCATGCCAGATTACATGTAACCCCACCAGATTGCACGTAACCACCGCGCGTTGCCTCTGACCACGCCACAATGCCTCTGACCATGCCATGATGCCTCTGACCATGCCACGATGCCTCTGACCACCGCACGTTGCCTCTGACCACCACACGTCGCCTCTGACCCCTACACGTCGCCTCTGACCACCACACGTCGCCTCTGACCACCACACGTCGCCTCTGACCACGCCACGGCGCCTCTGACCACCCTAAATTGACAATGACCCCCTCCAGATTGCGGTGCCCATGTCAGATTACAGGTACCCACCCCAGATTGCCTATAAGAACTTCAGTTTATCCGTAACCACCCCACATTGCCCGTAACCACCCCACGTTGCCCGTAAGCACCCCAGATTGTCTGTAAGCACTGCAGGTTGCCCGTAACCACCCCACGTTGCCCGTATCCACCCCAGATTGTCTGTAAGCACTGCAGGTTGCCCGTAACCACCCCACGTTGCCTGTAACCACCCCAGATTGTCTGTAAGCACTGCAGGTTGCCCGTAACCACCCCACGTTGCCCGTATCCACCCCAGATTGTCTGTAAGCACTGCAGGTTGCCCGTAACCACCCCACATTGCCCGTAACCATCCCAGATTGTCTGTAAGCACAGCAGGTTGCCCGTAACCAGCCCACGTTGCCCGTAACCAGACCACGTTGCCTGTAACCACCCCACGTTGCCGTAACCACAGCAGGTTGCCCATGTCCACCACACGTTGCCCATAACCACCACACGTTGCCCGTAACCAACCTACGTTGCCCGTAACCACCCCACGTTGCCTGTAACCACCCCAGGTTGCCGTAACCACAGCAGGTTGCCCGTGACCACCCCATGTTGTCCGTAACCACCCCAGATTACCTGTAACCACCTCTAGATTACCTGTAACCACCCCAGGCTGTCCGTAACCACCCCACATTACCTGTAATCTCATTTTTTTTGCTCCTGTAAATTGGCGCTCCTTCCCTTCTGAGCCCTGCTGTGTGCCCATACAGTGGTTTATGCCCACATATGGGGTACTGTTGTACTCAGGAGAACCTGCGTTACAGATTTTGGGGTACGTTTTCTCTCCTGTTCCTCGTCAAATTGAGAAATTTCTAACTAAACCAACATATTGTTGGAAAAATTCGAGTTTTTAATTTTTACTGGCCAATTTTGAATACTTTCCTCTAATACCTGTGGGGTAAAAATGGTCACCACACCCCAAGATGAATTCTTTGAGGGGTGCACTTTCCAAAATGGGGTGACTTTTGGGGGGAATCTATTCTGCTGACACTACAGGGGCTCTGCAAACGCACCTGGCGCTCAGAAACTTCTTCAGAAAAATCTGCACTGAAAATGCTAATTGGCGCTCCTTCCCTTCTGAGCCCGGCTGTGTGCCCATGCAGTGGTTTATGCCCACATAAGGGGTACAGTTCTACTCATGAGAACCTGTTTTACATATATGGGGTGACATTTCTCTACTGTTCCTCGTGAAATTGAGAAATTAAACTAAAGGAACATATTATTGGAAAAATTCGAGTTTTTCATTTTTAATGTCTACTTTTGAATACTTTCCTCTAATACCTGTGGGGTCAAAATGCTCACCACACCCCAAAATGAATTCTTTGAGGGGTGCACTTTCCAAAATGGAGTGACTTATTGGGAGATTTTACTCTGCGGACACTACAGGGGCTCTGCAAAAGCACCTGGCGCTCGGAAACTTCTTCAGCAAAATCTGCATTGAAAAAGCTAATTGGCGCTCCTTTCCTTCTGAGCCCTGCTGTGTGCCCATGCAGTGGTTTATGCCCACATATGAGGTACCTTTTCACTAAGGAGAACCTGCGTTACAAATTTTGGGGTACATTTTTCCTCTTGTTCCTCATAAAATTTAGAAATTTCAAACTAAAAGAACATAATATTGGAAAAATTTGAGTTTTTTCATTTTTACTGTCTACTTTTGAATACTTTCCTCTAATACCTATGGGGTCAAAATGGTCACCACACACCAAGATGAATACTTTGAGGGGTGCACTTTCCAAAATGGGGTGACTTATGGCAAGATTTTACTCTGATGGCACTACAGGGGCACTGCAAACGCACCTGTCGCTCGGAAACTTCTGCAGCAAAATCTGCATTGAAAAAGCTAATTGGCGCTCCTTCCCTTCTGAGCCCTCCTGTGTGCCCATGCAGTGGTTTATGCCCACATATGGGGTACCATTGTACTCAGGAGAACCTGTGTTACAAATTTTGGGGTACTTCTTTCTCTTGTTCCTCGTGAAATTGAGAAATTTCAACTAAACGAACATATTATTGGAAGAATTCGAGTTTTTCATTTTTACTGTCTTCTTTTGAATACTTTCCTGTAACACCTGTGGGGTCAAAATGGTCACCACACACCAAGATGAATTCTTTGAGGGGTGCACTTTCCAAAATGGGGTGACTTATGGGGGGGGTTTCTCTGCTGACACTACAGGGGCACTGCAATTGCACCTGGCGCTCAGATACTTCTTCAGCAAAATTTGCATTGGAAAAGCTAATTGGCGCTCCCTTCCTTCTGAGCCCTGCTGTGTGCCCATACAGTGGTTTACGCCCACATATGGGGTACCGTTGTACTCAAGAGAACCTGCATTACAAATTTTGGGGTGCTTTTTCTCTCATATTCCTTTTGAAAATGAGAAACTTTAATCTAAACGTATATATTATTGGAAAATTTAAATTTTCCATTTTTTTACTGCCTAATTGTGAATACTTTCCTCCAGCCCCTGTAGGGTTAAAATGCTCATTATATCCCTAGATTCTTTAAGGTGTGTAGTTTCCAAAATGTGGTCACTTATGGGGGTTTTCAGGATACCAGACTTCTAAATCCATTTAAAAAAAGAACTGGTCCCTAAAAAAATCAGTTTTGGAAACTTTCACGAAAATGTGATAATTTGCTGATAAATTTCTAAGCCCCATAACACCCTAAAAATGTAAAATATGTTTACCAAATTATGCCAGAATAAAGAGGACATATTGGTAATGTGACTTAGTAACTAATTTATGTGCTACGACGTTTTTTTTTTAGAAGCAGAGAATTTCAAAGTTCATAAAATGCAAATTTTTTAAATTTTTCATGATATTTTGATGTTTTTCACAAAAAACACACAAAGTAGTGACCAATTTTGCCACTAACATAAAGTGCCATATGTGACGAAAAAACAATCTCAGAATCGCTAGCATACGTTAAAGCATCACTGAGCTATAAGAGCATAAAGTGAGACAGGTCAGATTTTGAAAAATTTGTCCCGTCATTAAGGCCCAAACTAGCTGCAGCACGAAGGGGTTAAGGGTGAGTCATTTACACATCCTAGGACAGGACGCTCTTTTCCCATTAAACATTTTGTCACCTGCAGAACAGTGTACGTTGTATATGTGTTACAATGCCCCTGCAACATGTTGTATGTGGGGGAGACTACTGGAGAATGCAGAATACAACTTAATCAACATAAATCCACCATACGCACCCAAAAATGTGAGTTGCCTGTCCCCAAACATTTTATGGAACACAACCATCCGGTTTCCGATCTCAAATTTGCTATTGTGGACCACATCCCTAGGTCTAGGAGGGGTGGGGATAGGATTGCCCGTCTAAAAAAATGTGAATTGGAGTGGATCTACAAGCTGGGGACACTTACACCTGGTGGTATGAACATTGACTTTAAACTGGGACCTGCCACTGGTTAACTTTTTCTTTCCTCTTTTTCTTTTTTCATCCTTTGATGCCTTGCTGTGATTTTCTGCCCCCCCCCCCCCCCACCATGGTAGGAACACTTTGATACATAAGTCTCCCACCATTCTCTCAACCACATTTATATTACCACTTACCCAAGTTGGAATTTTTTTCATCACAAACTGATTATTGTACATACATGTATATACTTTATTTGTAAATTGATTGGCTTTTCTCTCATGTTTCTTGCAGGATGAAAAACTGCTCTCAGAATGATTATGGATTGTTTTCAAGCTACTACATCCATCTGCCTGAATCCTTACATGGACCTTATTTCTCTTTTTCTTTATTGATGCCACTGCTATTTTATCTAGCGCATTTATTTATTTATTTTTGCATTCATGCACTAGCTTTTTCGGTTTCTGTCATTTTGTATGGGTGACTATATTAAAACTCATTTTTATACATTTATGGCCCATTTAATTTACTTTGGCCCCCTGTATCCACAGGATGTATAGCCCCTTGAAGCCACAGGATGCATGACCCGAGGTACGGATACATGGATGGGGTTTGTGTCTAAGCTGTGTAAATACAGTTATGCTACTGCTAGGGAGCGGATGTGGTCATTTTACCTACCCCATTTCTTCTGCACTAGTGTGGTTTATGGGGTGGGTTCTTAGGACATTGGTGTCCACAGGACCGTATGGTGTTGTGAGTCATCTTTTTGCCCTTTGTTGACCTGCTGCTCCCCCGGGTCTGTGTGAAACTTTACCCTGTGCTCCATTTTGGTACTGGTCATTTCGCACCATTCATTCCCTATTAGTAATACCCATAGTAATACCCATACGAATTATCCTAGTTATCCAATCTCCCACATTCCGTTTAAGCCTTTGCCATACTCTTTATTAGCATAATATTTTGACCCATACTTTGTATGACCTATGCTGTAAGGGCAGTTTTCCCTTTTCCAATATGGTGGCTGTTTCCTCTGGATCTTACTGGGCATGCGTGCGCCGCTGCTGGCTTGGTGACTGCCCGGCGCATGCGCCCGGGATTGCGCCGATCATGTGACATCCCCATGTCATGTGGTCCGTCCTATCGTGGTCCGGGCGCAGAGCCGAGTGTGACGTCATCAGCGGGCGACGCTAGCGTTCCCGGTGCGGTCCTCTCCATGTGGATTCCCTGCTTTGGCGCTTTGTATGTATGTATTCTTGTTTTTGTTTGTTATCACAGCTGTGAATGTCACCTCATTATGTTTGTATATTTTTTTCTGCACTGTACTTATGTTGATCACAACTTAGCACCATGAGAGTTTGGTCTCCTACTAGTTCTTTATAAAAACCTGTGTTGATGCACCATTTTGCTATTACCGATCACATATTATTCACATTGTTTATGTATTTTTCACTTGATTGATTGATTACTTGCGATTATGTACACATGCATATATACTCTGACATTGGAGTGTTTTGTATCACTGCTTGAGAAAGGCTACACACATAGAGCCGAAACGTTGCATTGGTGTGAATAAAGTGGATATTCTTTTTGGAAGTGCGGTCTCCTACATCTTCTTGGATATTATATACGAACCTGGGTCCGGTTTGGTGAGACTTGCACCCTCATTCTTTTTTTCTTGTGCTGCTGAAACTTTGTTTTTTGCATTTATTGTGGATGGTGTGAGACATTGCCTGACGAGACCGTAGAGTTCCTATTGGCTGCTATATCTCAGCTATTTGCATATGTGCTGTGATTGGCTGTTAGCGGTTAGAGTGTGGCCATTATTTGCAATGGGCCATTATTTTCTATGGGAAATTTGGGGTCTTTAAACGTAAATTTCTTAAAAACGACAAATCTGATCGAAACGAAAAATAGATAACACACCACACACCGCCGAGGGCTTCGAAACGCAGTTTGAACGGAGTCTGTGTGTAAAGCGGTTCGGGCTGTATTACGCGCAGAATAATAGCTGGAAGAAGAAGAACAAACGGAAAAAGAAGAAGACGAAGAAGAATACGGATTACAATATAGTGCTTTTCAAGCACTAAAATGAGGGACTTATAGTTCCACTTCTTTGGGTCAGTGAAAGCTGAAGAAAAAAATGCAATGTGTGACAGCAGCATAATGCCAGCCCTCTTTCTTTCTTAGCATCGGTGCATCCCAGTGGTTAAAACACCAGTAATCAAACAATCAGACCTCTATTCTATAAGCAATCACTATGTATGCACAAAGTAACCGTCACCTCAATCTACACCCCCCCCCCCCCCCCTTAATATAATGGAGAAGGCTACTACACCTCCTGTGCTGCCAGATTTGGAATTAGTGGGGAAGATTGATCCAACTTTGTGCAAATAAAAAGTGGAGCAGCTCATGACAACAGATCAGATTCCAGCCTTCATTTTTCGGAGATCTTTTTTAATATGGAATTTAATGGTTCTTTTGCGCAATGTTTGGTAAATCTTTCCCGACATCTTTTAACCTATAAAATGATTCCTGTAGCTAGGTTTTGGAGAAAACAGTTTTTTTTGCAAGCATCATTGGGTTTCTAGTTCATTAGGTTCACTGGAAACAGTAGTTATTACAAAGCATAAAGTCTTATCTATGGTAAATCTCTGCACCAAAATAAGCCACTAGCAGGAAAAACACTTACATTACCAGGAGAATAAATATACAGATAAACAAACTATTTCAAGAAAACATAGTAAAATCTGACTTCAGGAAGTGTAACTCTTAAACATATGGGGATATTGAGACAGATGCTTATCATTGATATTAATATTCTGAGTATTGGGCAGGATGCCGATACCATTAAGCAGAGGCAGCTCAGCAAATACAATTGTAAAGACAATGCTACACAGCTTTGAAAAATGAAGAATAGTCCTCCCCAGGAAACTCCAAACATGAGGAGTAAGGCTGGGCTTATACTTTTGTTTTGCATTTTTCTTTCATCTGCAACTGATCCAAAATGATTAAAAACCGATGACAATTTAGTTTCAAAAGTCTCCGCCACTTTTTTTTTAATCTGTCACCGTTTCACGTATAAAAAATAAATAAAAAAAAGATTATGATGAAACTGATAGAGACAATTAAAGAGTTATATATCCTGTCACCAGTTTGAGTCCTATAGAAATCAATTAACCCCTTCTTGATGTATAGTGTTAGGGTAGGTTCACACTGCGTTTTCAGCATCCGTTTAACGGATCCATTTTTTTTAGCGGTCAAAAAAGTAGTGTCAACAGTACTTTATTGTGCGTCAAAAAAAACGCATCCGTTTTGATCCGTTTTTTTTTTATAATGGAAGTCAATGGAAAAACGGATCAAAAACGGATGCACACAAATGCATCCGTTTTTTGCAATCAGTTTTTTGCAAAAAACTGATCCGTTAAACGGATGCTAAAAACGCAGTGTGAACCTAGCCTTATCTACAGGTGACACTAGTCCTTTGCATCCAAGATTATTCTGATTACAGTCTTTTAAAGGGGTATCCTAGTCTGGGCTTGTTAGTCCCTATCCATAAGATAGGGGTTAACAAGATAATTTTGGGGGGGGGGGGGCAGCCATTCAACACTTTGGAGGGACATTTTAAATACTTGGTTATGCTCTTCGGGTTGTGTAATGCTCCTACAGCTTTCCATAATCTTGCTAACAATATCTTTTGGGGTCCCATTGGTCTATCCATATCTAACATGTGCATCAGGTCTTGCAGATTTTACAAGACACTATTTCTTGGGTAAATCTACATTGTCCCAGAAACTGTGCCACTGCTGTGTATACATGTATGTAGGTCGGCACTAATGCCGGGTAATGTCTGGGTGGAGGTGTTGATGCATTTTGAACACTAGATGGCAGTAATTTTATTCTTCCATAGAGAGCACATGCTGAAGGATGCTGCAGGAGTTATCCGACGTTAGAAAAACATTCTTCCAGAGACCGCACCACTCTTTTCTCTATTTCAGGTGTGGGTTACAATTCCATTCACTTCAATAGAACTGAGTTGCAAAGCCTGCACCCAAACTGGAGACAAGAGTGGTGCTGTCCCTGGAAGAAAGTGGCCATGTTTTTCTAACGTTGGATAACCTTTAAAGGTATGTGACAAACTGTAAGTGCTTGAATGGAAGTGTGCCAGCTACCTCCCTACCTCAGGGCCTGCAAAAGTTTCCCTTCAGTTCTGCCTTATCTGATGCCAAGGAACCCCAGAGCCTGCTCCACCAATAGGAAACAAGTCCTGGCCATAACTTATAAAGTGGAGAGGCCAAGTGCTCAGAACAGGTGCAATTTCTGTAGTATCCCAGAACAGGTATGCCACTATGTTTCTATGTCACCTGTAAAAGGTTCTTCTGTGAGGTGTCACAGTCTGAGCTGAAGGCTGCTGTTTTGTACTTTCACCACTTGGTGTTTTAGTGTATGTTCACACTGAGTAAAACAGGCAGAATTCCATGGTGGATTCCCGCCTGTCTCAGTGTCCCATAGCCCGTCTATGGGAGAGCGCCCGCTCCTCCACAGCTGCCGCTCTCGGCTCAAAGAAGTGACATGTCACTTCTACGAGCGTAGAGCGGCGGCAGCGGAGGAGTGCGCGCCCACTTCTATGAGCGCAGAGCGGCGGCAGCGGAGGAGTGCGCGCCCTCTCATTCACTCACAGCGGGACACTGAGCACAACGGGATTCTGCAGCGGAGAGATTCACTGCGGAATTCCACCGTATTTGCTCAGTGTGAACATACCCTTACTCTCCCCTATTCTTCTGATTTCTGTTTGTCAATCAGTAGCTAGCTTGAGTGCCTCACACTACACCACCTATCATACACTGACACCTAGTGTAAGTTGATCCTTATTTCTAAGTTCCTCAGTAGTTGTACAAACCTGAGACCCATTTTACTGGATATGGCACTTGTGTACTTGGGCAGCATTGACCGATCAGTCATAGCCGAGTTTCTTCCATGTCTAAAGTTTATGGCAAGGTTGTCAGAATTCCCCCAACAGACTGACTTGCATATATGGACAGGTCCCCTCCAGCAAGTCCCCTCACCACAAGTACAAGTCTTCACTAAAACTTCCAGAGACTTAAAGTGTCACTGTCGTGAATTTTTTTTGCAGAAATCAATAGTCCAGGCGATTTTAAGAAACTTTGTAATTGGGTTTATTATCCGAAAAATGCATTTTTATCATGAAAAAGCAGTTTGAAGCTCTCCCCCCTGTCTTCATTGTTCTCCTATGGAGAGAGCTAAAGAAAAGACCAAAACAGGACAACAAAGAGTTAATCTACAAATCCCTCACCCGTTATCTCTTCTGACCATCACCAGTGACCTGTCTGAGCTCAGATTACAGCTGTCACCCAGCTCCATGCCTGTAATCCTCTGTTATCTGCTTTCTGCTGCCGGCTAACTCCCTCCTTCCTCCTCCCCCCTCCCCTCTCCCTAGAACAGACAGGGTACGTCTGATGCAACAAGTCACAATTTTCAGATTTTTTGGAGTGGATGAAAAGAGGAAGGAGGGGGGGACCTGGGAAAAGGCTTTTTACATGCAGATAATGGCAGATTTCTTAAGTTTCTTAAAATCGCCTGGACTATTGATTTCTGCAAAAAAAAAAAAATACGACAGTGACTCTTTAACAAAAGTAGTGTCTGTCTACAGTCCAACTGCTAAAGCAGGATTCACAAAAAAAAAAAAAAACATTATAAAGGAAACTCGCTGGCGAATTTATCTGTCCAGCGCAAATGCTCCTTGTGAACACAGTCATTGGGAGACTGCCAAGTTAATGTTTCTACTGTTTAAGCTATTCTTGAATCTGTGCGTTACGCTATTGCACTAACACAATGCAGAGGGAACACCAGGGACACTTTTAACAGGCGTGTGCAGGTACCTAGGGAGAGCTACTACCCCTCTGAGCCCCAAGTGCCTCAGTGGTAAGGGAACATCAGCTCTTGCATTTAAAGGGAAACTGTCAGCAGGCTAGATGAATTTAAAGGGGTATTCCCTCCAAGAGCATAAAAAATGTAATGCTCCCAAACCTAGCTGGCCTTACTCACCAAGTCCCCATGAGTATTTTAAACCGTCTCCCATCTTTCTAGCCAGGGGCGTAGCTAATGTCTCCTGGGCCCTGGTGCGAGAGGCCAACTTGAGCCTGGAAGCCACTGACCTGTGTCAGATACTACTGCTGTTTATTTCTGTTTGGTTGAGTCAGGTGAGACCTCTGTTTAGTTAGAGCCCAGCCGGGCAGGTGTTTATTTTGTATCCTGTTTTTGCACAGTGCTGCTATGTTTATTTTTATGCCACAATAAAACAAAGTTGGACTTTTTATGTTAAATTGGCATAAGGACTGCATTATTCTCGCTACCCCCTACTAAAGATCCCCACAATATATATATATACACATCAAGACAGATATTACCAATAACACCAGCATATTGGAAGAGAAAGTATTATCACCGTATTATCATATTACCGCCTTACTGTTACCGACCAAATCCTGTATACTGAGACCAATATTACCAGTAATACCAGTATATAGGAAGGAAACATTACCACCACAACCACTACCATCACCACCATGTTGTTACTGGCCAAATCCAGTATACTAAATCACCTCATCCAGTCATATAGAGGTGGCCCCAGCTCTACACAGGTTCTATACACCATATACATTACAGTGCAGTTATATCAGGTGACTCACAGGAGACGTCTTTTCTGATCAGAGTTCTTTCCTTTTCATCTTCTTCTCCATCCGTCCTGGGCCGTTATGAGAACTTCTCCGAGCCACAAATCCACAGAATCTGCCAGACAAACATATTAGGCTCCTCACTCTGGCACCATCCTCATCTCTATATACACTGCACATCTGTATTGGCCCCTTTACACCCTTATTTAGTGGGTAGCCCTGACTCTATGTGACCCCCTAATAATATATGCCCCCCTCTTTGTATTCCCTCTCCCCCTATGTTTGCCCCCCCAAATAGAATGGCCCCTCTCCCCCCATGTTGCCCTCCTTATAGATGCCCCCTCTCCCCCCACCCTCCCTTATAGATGGCCTCCTCTCCCCCTCCATAAAGATGGCTCCCTCTACCCCCTCCCTTATAGATGGCCTCCTCTCCCCCCTCCATAAAGATGGCTCCCTCTACCCCCTCCCTTATAGATGGCCTCCTCTCCCCCCTCCTTATAGATGACCCCCTCTACCCCCTCCCTTATAGATGGCCCCCTCTCTCCTCACCCTCCCTTATGGATGGCCCCCTCTCCCCCCACCCTCCCTTATGGATGGCCCCCTCTCCCCCCTCCCTTATAGATGGCCTCCTCTCCCCCCTCCTTATAGATGGCCCCCTCTCCCCCCTCCCTTATAGATGGCCCCCTCTTCTCCCACCCTCCCTTATAGATGGCCCCCTCTTCCTTCAACCTCCCTTATAGATGGCCCCCTCTCTCCCCTCCTTTATTGATGGTCCCCTCTCTCCCCCTCCCCTATAGATGGTCCCCCTCTCCCCCCTCCCTTATAGATGGTCCCCTCTCCCCCCCCTCCCTTATAGATGGTCCCCTTTCCCCCCTCCCTTATAGATGGTCCCCTTTCCCCCCCCCCTCATAGATGGCCCCTCTTTCCCCCCCACCCTCATAGATGGCCCCTCTTTCCCCCCACCCTCATAGATGGTCCCCTTTCCCCCCACCCTCCTAGATGGCCCCATCTTTCCCCCCCCCACCCTCATAGATGGCCCCTCTTTCCCCCCACCCTCATAGATGCCCCCCTCTTTTCCCCACCCTCATTGATGCCCCCCTCTTTCCCCCAACCCTCATAGATGGCCCCCTCTTTCCCCCCACCCTCATAGATGCCCCCCTCTTTCCCCTCACCCTCATAGATGCCCCCCTCTTTCCCCCCACCCTCATAGATTCCCCCTCTTCCCCCCCCCCCCCCGTGCAGGCTGATAAAAAAACAAAAACAAAACAAAACTTAACTCACCTGACAACGCGCTCCCACGTTGATCCTCTCTTCTCCTGGTCTGTCCCCGGCTGCGCGGCTGCCGGGGGTGTCGCGTCTTATCCCCGGCAGCGCGTGCATCCCAGAGCTTCCTGGGCGCCGGAACCAGAAGTCGCGAGTGAGTGACCCGCGATTGAGGAAGTCGCCGCGAGTGACCCGCAGAGGTGCGGGTGACGGAGGGTGGCGCGATCTTACTCACAAAGTTCCCCTGAGTATTTTGAACCATCTCCCGTCTTTCTAGCTGCTGCTGTTCCTGAGTTACAAGTTTTTCTAAAAGATGTTCTATATTCAAGATAGGAAACTACATTTCCCATCATGCAATGCTTCTGCCTCATGATGGCGATGTAGCGGAGCTGAGAAAGCGATGGCGATGTAGCAGAGCGGAGATGGCGATGTAGCAGAGCGGAGATGGCGATGTAGCAGAGCTGAGAGAGCAATGGCGATGTAGCAGAGCTGAGAAAGCGATGGCGATGTAGCAGAGCTGAAAGGGCGATGTAGCAGAGCTGAGAGGGCGATGGGGGGGGGCTGCAGTCACCAGGTGTGCTGCGGGATGGGGGGGGTGAGTTATGGTGGTCGGGCCGCCAGGAGATCTCACACGGGGGGGGGGGGGGGGGGGGGGGGGGGGGGGGGGGGGGGTTAGTTGTGGGCAGGTGGGTGAGCGCCGGCTGCCCTGGGCTCTACTGAGGGGGGGATGGGGGGGACCAAGGGCGTGCTGGGGGACGGGGGAGCTGCATTTACCGGGCGGCTGGCGGCTGCGGGGCCAGGAAATCATCCAGATACGGGGCTGCACCAGGTGAGCCGGGGGCGGGTGGCCACGGGGAGATCACACGAGGGCTGCACTCACAGGAGCTCCGGGGCGAGCTCCTGAGGCAGGAATCGTCGCACTGGGGGAGGGGGGGCTGCACTGACCGGGTGAGCTGTGGCCGGTGGGGATCAGCTGCAGAGCCCGGTGATTGTGCGCTCGGGAGGTGGTGCGGGGGGCGCTGTGTGGACGGCCACGGGGAGTTCACGGTTGGGGGGCGGGGGGTGTTGGGTGATAGCAGCCGGCCACTGGGGGATCACGGGAGGAGGGGGGATGCTCGCGGTCGGCTAAACCGGTAGATCACTGGTGGGGTGCTCGCGGTCGGCTAACCGGGAGATCACCGGGGGGAGGGGGGGTGCTTGCGGTCGGCTAACCGGGAGATCACGGGGGATGGTGCTCGCCGTCGGCCACAGTGGGGTGAGCTTGGGGGGGGGTACACTCTGCTGTCAGAGAGGGGAGAGGGTAACAGTGCTCAGCAGCAGCAGTGTTTTGATTTCGGGGAGTTTTGCATTTACGCCGTTCGCCCTATGGTAAAACTGACTTGTCATGCATGTTCCTCAAGTTGTTACGATTACAACGATATGTAACATGTATAACTTTTATATTATCTGATGGCCTGTAAAAAATTCAAACCATTGTTAACAAATATATGTTCCTTAAAATCGCTCCATTCCCAGACTTATAGCGCTTTTACCCTTTGGTCTATGGGGCTATGTCCGGTGTCATTTTTTGCGCCATGATGCGTTCTTTCTATTAGTACCTTGATTGCGCAAATATGGCTTTTTGATCGCTTTTTATTACATTTTTTCTGGATTTGATGCGACCAAAAATGCGCAATTTTGCTTTTTGGAATTTTTTTGCGCTGACTCCGTTTACCGTGCGAGATCAGGAATGTGATTAATTAATAGTTCGGGCGATTACGTGCGCGGCGATACCAAATATGTTTATTTATTTGTTTATTTATTCATTTATATTTATAAAATGGGAAAAGGGGGGTGATTTGGACTTTTTATTAGGGGAGGGGATTTTTATTAATTAAAACACATTTTTACTTTTTTTTATACATAAATTAGAAGCCCCCTGGGGGACTTGTATATAGACAGCACTGATCTCTCATAGAGATCAATGCTGTGTATATACACAGCAAAGATCATTGTAATCGGTGATAGATTGCTATGGCCTGCTGCAGGCCATAGCAATCTATTGCCGAGCCGGGATCAGCGTCATTCCGACGCTGAGACCCGGGCCGGCCAGAAGAATGGATCTCCCCCCCGCGATCGCATCGCGGGGGGGAGATCCGTCCCACTAGACACCAGGGACGTGCAGTACAAAGCACTTCAATGCAGCTGTCAGGTTTGACAGCTTGCATTGAAGTGCTTAATTAGCCGGCGCGGCAACGGGACCCCGCGCCGGCTAATAGAGGCACTGCCCGGCTGCAGATTGCAGCCGGGATCGGTGCCGTTCAGAGCGGGGTCCCGGCGGGACCCGCTCTAAAACACCCCCCAGCGGCACCATGACGTAACAGGGACGCTAAGGGTTAATGGCAAATATTTGCTGTTATTTTAAAACAACGGCTGTTATATTGAAATAATGGCAAGTTATTTACTGTTATATGGCGGCCCATCCACTTAATTTCAACATTGTGTGGAACAGAGCCTTTCTGTGTTTTTAATCCACTCCTGGTTTTGGTTGCAATATGAGGACCACAATACTGACTGAAGTATACGTAGTGTGAACCCAGCCCTAAACTACAAACTAGACAGAAACGGTGCTGAGGATGAAAGTAACATACTTACCTTCATCCTCAGCACCCGTGAGCAATAGGGAAGCCATCAGCAAGGTTAGATTTGCACCCCTGGGTCACCACAAATATTGACTTCCAAGATAATTTCATATGGATCCAACTAAGATCAAAGTCATATGCATGGCTATTCTGACAAGTTTAGCACCACATAGTTTCCCTGGCAACAGTTTATGGAATCTCCCAACTTTTTAAAGCTGCTGACTTGTGTGAGAAATGTGTGAGATAGATCCCCTGTGGCCCTGTTTCTCTCCCTGCCTTTTTTATTAATATTTTTATTATTAATATTTAATTATTTAGTTTTATTTTTTTATTTTTTGTTTGCCTTTTCTACTTTCTTTATTTTACCGTTTTCCTTTTTTTCTTTTCATTCTATCTCATCTTAATATAGTTTAAATATTGTCAACTTCAATTATATTGTTTATAAGCATTAAGAAAAAAATTGTTTAATAAAAACAAATTATACATAAGATCAAAGCCATTATTGAATGCCCCCCCCCCCTTTGCCTGAAAGTCCTTGCAGCGAATTCTTACTTTTTTTGGAGCTTGCTAAGAGGTTTACCCACCTCAAGAAGCAGATAGATGTTGTTTTCAACTTGGCTCGACTTTATAGTTACCTGAGGACCAAGAATGTAAACCAAGAATGTAAAAGCTGATGCTGTGTCAATAGGTTTTTTGTAGCAGCCTTCCCCTGGGGAGGA
>NW_027209509.1:0-20633 GCF_027789765.1 Dendropsophus ebraccatus | reverse complement strand
AAACCTATCGACAAGGAGATGTAAAATAGTAATTGAGATATGAACTTCCGCTGTACACATTGCAACCAGAGATGGAGGCTTAATGCTTCACCCCAGTGCAAAATCCATACAGGGACCGCACACAACTATCACGTGGTATTGTATTATTGGGGCCAGAAACGGACCCTTTGGGCCTCCATAAAGGGTTGCACAACTAATCACGTGGTATTTGTATTATTGGGGCCAGATGGACCCTTGGGCCTCCATACAAGGCCACACAACAATCACATGGTATTTTGTATTATTGGGGCCAGATGGACCCTTTGGGCCTTATAACAGGGCCGCACAACTATCAAGTGGTATTTTGTATTATCGGGACCAGATGGACCCTTTGGGCCTCCATAACAGGGCCACAACAACAATCACATGATATTTGTATTATGGGGCCAGATAGGACCCTTGGGGCCTCCTCCGACACTGGTGCCAGAATGTTATGCAACCTGTGCACTACTTCCGTACAGTAAGGAGCCATTCATATTTCTGCAATATGTGGTCAGTCTATGATCTGTATACAGCGGACCGGACCTCGGAAACTCCCATCATCATCACATGGGAACTCCAAAAATGTTTTAAAGAGAATGTACCACTAGGTACAATTTTCTAACTCGCAAATGGCCATCAGCAAAGACAAAGGAGTCATTTGTTTTATCTCTGCCACCTATCTTCCTGTGTAGTGCAGCTCTGTAGCTTGTACATAGACCTGACAGATTCCCTTTAAAGGGGAACCCCAGTTAATTAAAATTTAACACTGTTCAATTCCCACCCATAAGCTTGTGTAATAGGTTTCTTTTACATGAATTGTGCCGTCTTCACACCCTGGTCCACTCTGTCTCCACTCCTCTGTCCTCTCCCTCCTTTTAGAGACAAAGGTCACATGATCTGTGTTTTTTTTGTTGCCAGGCAAGCTGTAACACCTTATCTGTAATCCCACCCACCACTGACATCACACAGTAATAACTGGCAAGGGGGAGAAACAACAGCCATTCTGAGCAGTATAGGGGAATGGAGAACACTGTTGTTTCACCCTCTCTCTTTTATCTATGTAGATGGAGCAGTTTACTGTGCAAAGCAGAAGCAGATTGGGCCAGTGTGTGAGAAGATTCTACAAGACAGGAATGCTTGTGTACCTGGGTCTGAGGCTAGGAGCAGCCTAAACAAGTGGGAAAGGTATCAAACATTGGTGTGGTCAGGTCAGAAGTGCACCTATATGCTTTTGGGCATTTTTTTTGTTTTCTGGGATCATTGGGAGTTCCCCTTTAAGTGGTGCAAAGGAAAGGAACAGTTAAGTTGTTCACTTTAGACAATCCTCATTCACAACAAGGGTCCATTGACAATAAGCTGATGGCAGGATGACCCTCTACTAGAATGGTCAGCGATCAGTGAACCCAGCAATAAGTGCTTAGTTCTCTGCTGCGCCACCACAGGATAAATAAAGCATTACAAGTCTTATTGAAATGAATAGATTATCCAAATAATTCTTCTTCCAGAAACTCTCCACTCTATAGAATTCACTAAAAAGCCTCTAAAGTGGATTTTTCAACCAGAAAATATTCGTAAAAAAGATAAAGTGCCGGATTTGCTTTTGCTGGCCCCCCCCCCCCCCCCCCCCCCCCCCCTCTTTCATTTGCAATATGTAGCCCATAAAATCCCAGGAGAGCACATGAACATCTGTAATCTAAACAGAGAAGCCTTTATGGGAACTTCATAAAGAGCAGCCGCCTATCTGCCCAGCTGATAACAGGATAATAGCCGCTATGGTAGATAACATACAATGTCAGACTTATCATCTACCTTCATGGTACAGATGTTACAAGGCGCCTCTTTATAGGAATCTCGGTCTACGGTATTCAGGAGATGTCAGGTTCATTTTCCTGTTTTCTTACCCTTTATTTTGGCTTTTCTTCAATACTAAAATGAGATTCAGAACAATGGTAAAATGATAGAATCTCATGGCGGCTGCATTGATCTGGTCCAACAAGATTAGTACATCTTTGTCCATTTCCCATTTATGTCAAAGAAATCAGAAACCAGGACCGTATTCCAGATGCTCAGCTCTGCGCCGGTGGAAGCGTAGAGGGTGACAGAGTGATAATATGTGTTTGTTTTAGTCGTCGACTAAGTTCATTATCTGCACATTTCCATTGATAAATTTAGAACAATTGAGTTAATAGAATAAGAGAACAGCCGCTCATTGTTGGGGCTTTATGGAAAGAGAACAAAGAGTCATACGAAACAAATGTAGCAGGGTTGAACTGGTGTCACAGCGGTTTACTGAAGCGGAAGACGTTCTAGGTTGCTATGGAGTTGGCAGTGGGTTAAGCTTAGGAGAAGAGTATTAAAGATGGTGTGTGACCGCTTCACGTTCAATGTCGACTTTTCCACTAGGAGTCCCCAGGTCACTTTGCCCAGAATAGTCTCTTGTAGCAACCATTAGGTGAACTGAAGTCACTGAGGGTGCAGAGGATAGGATTAGTAGGCCAAGGTTAGGAAAGGCAGTGTCCTTGCCAAATGGTATATAGGTAAAAGGTCAGGACAGGCAGTGTTCACGGAGTTTATAATTCTAGCAGAAGGTCAGGACAAGCAGCAAGATCAGAATTAAAGATTGCAATTGGCTAACATGTATGGAACTACAGTATGTGAAGCCAAAAGCCTCAGCTCTGTACATGTGATGACCATGATAGGTTACTGCAACTGAGCTCCCATTGAAGTGAATGGCACTTAAAGAAGTCTCGCCAACTGTGAAATCTGCAGGCAAGTGGGGGTGAAGATAACAAACAAGTTAAAGGGGAACTCCAGGTAGAGGTTAAAAAAAATGAAACTTCTACAGAAGCATATACTTACCTGTCTATCCCATTTTTGAAACTACCAAAAATCTATTTGTTTGGGGGGGGGGGGGGGGGGTTGTTCTGTATTTTGTTTCTGTCCTTCCCGGTTGAGCAGTTCCCAGAAAGCAATGCTTTCCCTCAGTTCATCATCACAGTCCCCAACCCATCACAATCAGTAAAATTAGTGCTACACCTGCTTTTGGCCATTCAGAGATGGTGGATCACTCAGGGGATTGGGGGATCCAGCCCCGCCTCCTGTGAGATCCCGCCCTGCCCCCTGTCTGCATCATCAGCCTGTGCTCAGCAAACACACAATGTGAGACAGAGGCATGGAAGATTTGTCAGGAGACAGGAGACAATGTGAATTGGCACATTGGCCATTTTTCTTCACTTCCTGGATTTCTATCAGCTACCAGTGTGGCAGAACTGCACAGACACAGTAATACATTGTATAGACACATCTATATAACTTTTAATGCACTTTTAATAAAAAACAAGTGTTTCTTATCCGGAGTTTCCCTTTAACTTACCCATACCCTGTGCCTCGAAGCACCACCACCGGGTCCCGTTTGCTGCAGCCAGGGTACTGCAGCTCTGCTAGCTGCAACGTCTCCAGCTGAGTGATTGCCTGCTCAGCCAATCTGTGACTGGGGTGGGACTGTATCGGGGCTGGGGCTATGACTGGATTGGGCAATCGCTTAGCTGCACCGTGTTGTTTCTGCTGCAGGATCTGGGTACACTACATACCCAGTTTTCTGCAAAAGGTGATGCCGGCAGTAGCGAATGGGCCCCTTGTGTCGCTACGAGGCATGGGTGATTGGTGAGTTAACTTATATGTTATTTTCACACCCCTGCCTGCCTGCAGATTTTCAAGTTGGTGGGACTTCTCCTTTAGGCTAGGTTCACACTATGTAACTGTGCGGCTGTATTTGCGGCTGTAATTGTGCGGCGGTATTTTGGTGGTTCATGCGTACGCTGGAAAGTATACGATATACGGCTGCACAGTGCACACTATGTATGAATCTACGGCCCTATCGTAAACGGACCCGTAAAAAATGAACAAGACCATTGTTTGCGGCTGGAAATGCGGCCGTGGATTGACAGGCGGTCCGTACGGAGTACTTCAAAAATAGCCGGCAATGATGCCGAATGCCGATGCCTCTAATAGTTAATATATTAAATTAATAAAAACACATTTTCTTTGTAATAAAGTCCCTTTCGTTGGTCAATAATTTAATTCTAACGAATCCATCATTTTGCAATTAAATATACTGTTAAAATAAATAGATATATAAATAAATGTATATTTATATATATATTTATTTTTGACAGTATATTTAATTGCACAATGATGGATTCGTTAGAATTAAATTATTGAACAACGAAACTGAATTTATTTCATCGAAAATGTGTTTTATTCATTAAATATTAATTAGTACAGGAAGCTCCATTAAGCTGTTAATTCATATTGCCGACAAAAGAGCTTTCTGTACTAATCATCACTTTACTTAATGAAAACATCAAATGTTTCTTCTAATTATGTTATCACAATAGCATTATTAGAAGAAACATTTAGAATTATATGTGCGCTCAGCTGATTGGCTGTTCGGCTGAGCGCACATATAAGAGCCGGTCCGCAGTACAGTGACTTCATTGTGCTGCGGACCAGCGAAGAGGACACATCGGGTGAGTATAGAGCTCTCCCCACCCCCTCCCCTGCACTGCACCCCTCCCAGCAAGGAAGGGGGATCACTTAACCCCTTCCTTGCTGGGATGGGTGCAGTCTGACATCAGTCTGGTCCCCAAGGGGTTAAGGGGGATGCAATACATCCTCCCTTAACCCCTTGGGGGCCAGAATGTAAGCAGCGATCTGTAAAGATGCTGCATACTGTAAGGAGCACAACACCGCTCACAATGATGGGTGTTGTGCTCCTGTTTGTGTGTTTTTTGTGTGTTTCTCCCTTTTTGTTTTTCAGATATTCAGATGTTTTTCGGTATCCTGGGAATTACGTCGGATTCGGTGGACTACGTCGATGACCAGCGGTTGTTTGTTGTTGTTTTTTTAATAAAATGGTCAATGAGGGGTGTGGGGGTGTTTTTATTTGAATAAAAAAATTTTTTAACTTGTGTCTTGTCTTTATTTCTTTACTTTATAGACTTAGTAGTGGAAGCCGTCTAATAGACGGAATCCATTACTAAGTCGGGGCCTAGTGTTAGCTGGTATAAAATGGCTAACACTAACCCCCTATTATTACCCCAGTACCCAATGCCACCAGGGGTACTGGGAAGAGCCGGGTGCCAGTGGTCCCGGAGCGTCAAAATTGGCGCTCCTGGACCGGGCGGCAGCAGGCTGGTAAGATTTAGGCTGGGGAGGGCCTAAACCAATGGCTCTTCCCACCCTGGTGTTACCAGGCTGCTGTCGTTTGGTTTTTAACCCGGCTGGTTATAAAATAGGGGGGACCCTATGCGTTTTTTTTTTATTATTTATTTATTTAAAAAAAAACCCGCATAGGGTCCCCCCTATTTTTATAACCAGCTGGGTTAAAAACCAAACGACAGCAGCCTGGTAACACCAGGGTGGGAAGAGCCATTGGTTTAGGCCCTCCCCAGCCTAAATCTTACCAGCCTGCTGCCGCCCGGTCCAGGAGCGCCAATTTTGACGCTCCGGGACCACTGGCACCCGGCTCTTCCCAGTACCCCTGGTGGCATTGGGTACTGGGGTAATAATAGGGGGTTAGTGTTAGCCATTTTATACCAGCTAACACTAGGCCCCGACTTAGTAATGGATTCCGTCTATTAGACGGCTTCCACTACTAAGTCTATAAAGTAAAGAAATAAAGACAAGACACAAGTTAAAAATTTTTTTATTCAAATAAAAACACCCCCACACCCCTCATTGACCATTTTATAAAAAAAAACAACAACAAACAACCGCTGGTCATCGACGTAGTCCACCGAATCCGACGTAATCCACAGGATACCGATATCTGAAAAACAAAAAGGGAGAAACACACAAAAAACACACAAACAGGAGCACAACACCCATCACTGTGAGCGGTGTTGTGCTCCTTACAGTATGCAGCATCTTTACAGATCGCTGCTTACAGTCTGGCCCCCAAGGGGTTAAGGGAGGATGTATTGCATCCCCCTTAACCCCTTGGGGGCCAGACTGATGTCAGACTGCACCCATCCCAGCAAGGAAGGGGTTAACTGACCCCCCCTTCCTTGCTGGGAGGGGTGCAGTGCAGGGGAGGGGGTGGGGAGAGCTCTATACTCACCCCGATGTGTCCTCTTCGCTGGTCCGCAGCACAATGAAGTCACTGTACTGCGGACCGGCTCATTATATGTGCGCTGAGCCGATCAGCCAATCAGCTGAGCGCACATATAACTCTAAATGTTTCTTCTAATAATGCTATTGTGATAACATAATTAGAAGAAACATTTGATGTTTTAATTAAAGTAAAGTGATGATTAGTACAGAATGCTCTATTGCCGGCAATATGAATTAACGGCTTATGGAGCTTCCTGTACTAATTAATATTTAATTAATAAAACACATTTTCGTTGAAATAAAATCAGTTTCGTTGGTCAATAATTTAAACGAATCCATCATTGTGCAATTAAATATACTGTCAAAAAATAAATATATATATATATATAAATATACATTTATTTATATATATTTATTTTAACAGTATATTTAATTGCAAAATGATGGAATCGTTTAAATTTAATTATTGAACAATGAAAGGGACTTTATTACAACGAAAATGTGTTTTATTAATTCAATATATCAAACATGAGAGGCATCGGCTATAGTGCAGAGGATCGCAAACCCCGGTAATAGCGATTCATGTAAACTGTGTTCCCTGCTTTCCTAGATGCATCCAGAGGTGTTTGCATCACTTTCTTAAGATTTTATTTGTTATTTTTAGTTGAACCAGATTTCCAAGTAAATGACCGTATGTTTTCAGCCGCATGTCTATTTTTTTCCCACGGCCGTAGTTACAGCCGCATAAAAAATACAGCCGCACACATACATAGTGTGAACCCAGCCTGCAGCTGCACTAACTCAGCATGGCTACTACAAAATGTACAGAGCCAAGCCTTCCAGCTCCCCATGATGATATCCGGGCAGTGCGGCTTACTCAAACAGCTGGTCTTTGGGGTTCAAGGTATGGTCATCCACCACTAAGCTACTGATGGCCTATCGGGACAGGACAGGCCATCTATCATTTTTGCCTGGAAAACCATCTAACAGAAGAGCCACGTCCGAGTAGTAACAGGGGGACATATCATTAAGTCAAGTCAAAAGTTTTGCTAGGTCCGGGCCTGAGTTTTTGGACCATGACCCAAAGGAAAATCTCATCCAAATCTTTTGGGCCGCATTGTGTTGTATTATATTATATATAATATTATATATATATTTTGTATTATAACGCTCTATATGAAGAGCTTCATGTAGAACCACAGATTGTGACATTATAGTGAAATGTGCTGGGTGACAAACCCATCTGTAATACATCTATATGTTTAGCGTATATAAAGGCTGAGTCTTACAAACTCCTGATGTCACTTCCATCGCAAGGAGTAGACGCCGACAGTTCCCAAATTAGGCTTGTACCTTGTATGGGACCTGACAGGCGTACCCTTGATGTGATGACAGCCCAGACAATGTTCAGCCTTGTTTTCCCTCCATCCCTTCCCTGCATAAAAGGTCTGAATAGTAGAAACATCTGGGGCTCCGAACGTCAGACATGTGGTAGTGATTAGAAGGATCCAAAATGGAGCAACATTCTTCTGAAAAAGCATTTTCAAGACGGGCTCAGGTGGGATTTCAGTCACAGCCAAAGGCAACATGTGCTGTAAGCTGGCCACTGTTAGAGGATCGCATCTGAAGCCATCGTGAACGTTAACCAGGTGACTTCATGTCTGTTTTTAGGTGATCTGACGTCTATGTGGCCGTGACGTTCCTCCGGGTGTCTTCATAAAGTGGCCACTCATCTATCCAGCATGTTAGTTTACTGCATCTCTCCATCATTTGATTTTGTATTACATGATGTTTTCCTCTCCAAACACATCCAGAGCTACGTGCATAATTCTGCTCGCTTACCAGTGGATTATATAAGCTCAGGGCACAGTCATACATGTAGATTCAAGCTCATCTGGGTCTGTTTGAAAGAGCAACCAGCAGATTTCTATTTTCTCTAATCACATGGAAAGAGGGTGCTTTTACACCTAAAGATTTGTTGGCCAGTGTGGCTGCAAACCAGAGACGATCTTTGAGATCGGCCTTCACGCGGTACAAAAAATTGAGCGGCCGGGCTCCACAAACCATCCCTTTAAATTAAAGGGGTACTCCAGCGGGAGGGCACTTTTTTGCTGGGACCGGGGAGGAGGTGGCCGAGGGGAAAGACGTCCACTCACCTCCCCGGTTCCAGCAGCGGGTCCCGCATCGCGGTGCTCCGGTGTCCGGTTCCTGGCCGCTTCCGGGTGTCTGACGTGTGACATCTCAGGTCCGCTCAGCCACTCTGTGAAGCAGGCGGGATCCGTTTCAAGTCCGCTCAGATCCCGCCTGCTGGCTGAGCGGACCTGAGATGTCACGTCTCGGGCCCGCGTCAGACACCCAGAAGCGGCCGGGAACCGGCCACCGGAGCGCCGCGGGACCCTCTGCTGGAACCGGGGAGGTGAGTTGACGTCTTTTCCCTCGGCCACCTCCTCCCCGCTCCCAGCAAAAAAGTGCCCCCCCCTGCTGGAGTATCCCTTTAACTGAATAAATAAATAATATTGAAAGAGGAAGCGGACGTCCAGGTGGAGAAGAAGAAGAAGGAGGAGGTGGAGGTGTCAGTTCATTACTCGAATGCATGGATTTGGGCACTAACTTGAACTTAGCAGTTCCAGTTCTCTCATTCCTATTCCTACTCTCGACCTATTTCGTCTTCAAAGACTTAAAGACGTGTCCTGTGTCTTTTATTTAGCCAGGTGTTTGGTTATAGGATGCTATATGTCGATGGAAGAACAGTATAATCTGTATCTATTATGTAGAGCTGGATCACAGTGTGTAGTGTAGGCCCGGTCACTATGGTCATCAATGAGAAGTCAATCTTGGTATCGAATTTACAAACACAACCTTGTACAAGTAACAAGATGTCACACAGATATGTATGTGGCAGATGAACAGAGGAGAACATTGTATACTTTAGCTCAGGCCAGATTATCGCTTCCCGGTTTAGATTTTTTTTTTTTATGTCCACCATTGTTTTTGTTACTATTGAACTATTGTTTTATAATAAAGAAGTGTTTACTATTATAATCACACTCACATTTACACCTATGCATCTATAAAATAACCATCTTATCTTCTGTTTACAAGACATGGCGTATCCACCAGGGTCAGGGAGGTGGCATATTCTTAAACAATGTTTGCCCCAAAAATCTTGAAACTTGCAACTTGTTCAGGGAATGGGAGCCAGGGGCGGATTAGCTTTACTATAGGCCCCAGGCTGTTCACCAAGCTTGGGCCCCCCAGCCCACTGTAACCATGGCGGCACTAACTTAAGTCTTTTTCCTCCATAGTGCAGCCTGTAAAGGACCTGTGGTGACATCATTGTCACATGATAAGGCCCTTCAATATATTCTCTAATGTTACTGCATTGTCTCCTGGCTGCAGCTTTGCCCTGATTTGTGCAAAATTTCAGTAAAAAGCAGCGATTTTTATGCAAATCATGGCTGAACTGTAGTCTGGAGATAATACACCCCTGAAAGTATAAGTCTATTTGGGTGGCCATAGGCCCCTCAGGAGCTCAGGGCCCTGGGCTATCGCCTGAAACGGACCTATTATAATCTCATATAAGTTATTGGGAAAAAGAGGTGGTAGGCTCTCAAAAGACAATTGGCATAGGTAGATCGGAATAGTATATATTCTAATTTGGTCAACACATGATAAATGCCATAAATTTCAAGGTTGTAAACTTAAAATCTAGCTTTATATATAAAGAATAAAAATCAAAACATAATAAAACATGAAAAAAACAATGTATATATACAATCAAACAACTACATAAATGTCCACCTCTCACCAGTCTCTGCGGATATAGGAGCTCCTGTAGGCGCGAAGCCCGTGACACGGCAGCTGGCGTCCTCCGCTCTCTCCGCTGCTGAGCTGTTTTTTGTATCAGGTTTATTTTCCCATACGGGAGGCTGGTTCAGTATTCATGCAGATCCAGGTGCACAGGAGGCGTAATATTCATTTTATATAATTTTTTTAGCCTATTTCCTAATACATATGTATTTTATATATATGATTTAGTACTGCATGATGAAATAATAATACGAGAATTTAATACCTACAACTAATCAAGCATGCAGATATACCAACAATAAGAATTTATGTAGTTGTTTGATTGTATATATACATTGTTTTTTTCATGTTTTGTTATGTTTTGATTTTTATTCTTCATATATAAAGCTAGATTTTAAGTTGAGCACACCACACTATTTTCTTTCTATAATCTGATATAAACTGATGGGAGCAAACCATCATACTGGACTGCACTGGACCTCCGGCTCTCCTCCTCAGAATGGAGACTCTTCAGCTCCTTCTCTATTGCCCACCCACTCTCAACTGGTGCCCACCCAACTCTCACTTTTCTTAGAGTCCTATTCCACGGGCCGATCAACGATGTAAACGAGCGCCGATCTGCTAGATCGCCGCTCGTTTACTGGGCCTATTCCACGGCCGATGATCGTTGAGCGAGGGCTGCAGGGACATCTTACCGATGTCCTTGCAGCATACATTACCTGTCAGGTCTTCTCCTCCGCTCTGTCTTCCTATAAGTCTTCCCATACTTATAAGCTGCTGTATGTCCTGCAGAAGTGTTGTTTATTTACATTCAGACACAGTGCTCTCTGCTGACATCTCTGGCTGAGTCAGTAAATGTCCAGAGCAGATAGCAAATCCCCATAGAAAACCTCTCCTGCTCAGGACAGTTCCTGACTCGGCCAGAGATGGCAGCAGAGAGCACTGTGTCTGAATGTAAATAAACAACACTTCTGCAGGACATACAGCAGCTTATAAGTATGGGAAGACTTAAGATTTTTAAATCAAAGTAAATTACAAATCTATATAAGTTTCTGACACCAGTTGATTTGAAAGAATTTTTTTTTTCACTGGACAACCCCTTTAAAGGTGTTATCCATACTGTTTCCTATATCCATTCCCTGCTCAGGCTCCGATCAGCACCCTGTTCTTCTTTTTGTTGCTGTCACAAGACTGATGCAACCAATAAACTAACTAAGCAAACCCCCTTAATGCCAGAAGCAGACTGTTGAGGCCACTGATTGGCTGCGGGCAGTCATGTGATGTCCACTACAGAAGAAGGAACATGGTGCCTACTTGGGAATGAATGGGTAGGTAGGTGGATCAGCTTGGCATTGTAGAGGTCATTCATTTAGTTGTTAATTTACATAGTTTTGGCCCTTTTAAAAATTTATTTTCTTTAAAGATGGATAATCCCTTTAAAGGGGTGTGTAATTTACTTCTATTTAAAAATCTTAAATCTTCAAATACTTGTCAGCTGCTGTATGTACTGCAGGAAATGTAGTTTTCTTTCCAGTCTGACACAGTGCTCTCTGCTGCCACCTCTGTCCATGTCAGGAACTGTCCAGAGCAGCAGCAAATCCCCATAGAAACCTCTCCTGCTCTGGACAGTTCCTGACATGGACAGAGGTGGCAGCAGAGAGATCTGTGTCAGACTAGAAAGAATACACCACTTCCTGCAGGACATACAGCAGATGATAAGTATGGGATGGCTTGAGATTTTTAAATAGTAAATTACAAATCTATATAACTATCTGAAACTAGTTGATTTGAAAGAAAAAGATTTTTGCTGGACAATCCCTTTAAGCTCTAATGAAGATTTGCAGAGATATTACTGCCTCCCCATATCTGGATGAAAGTATGTTCATATTAATAGTGCTGCCTCCTTGTATCTGGATGAAAGTATGTACACAGATAGTACTGCCTCCTTGTATCTGGATGAAAGTATGTTTACACAGATAGTACTGCCTCCTTGTATCTGGATGAACGTATGTTTACACAGATAGTACTGCCTCCTTGTATCTGGATGAAAGTATGTTTACACAGATAGTACTGCCTCCTTGTATCTGGATGAAAGTATGTTTACACAGATAGTACTGCCTCCTTGTATCTGGATGAAAGTAAGTACACACAGATAGTACTGCCTCCTTGTATCTGGATGAAAGTATGTTTACACAGATAGTACTGCCTCCTTGTATCTGGATGAACGTACGTACACACAGATAGTACTGCCTCCCTGTATCTGGATGAACGTATGTTTACACAGATAGTACTGCCTCCTTGTATCTGGATGAACGTATGTTTACACAGATAGTACTGCCTCCTTGTATCTGGATGAAAGTATGTTTACACAGATAGTACTGCCTCCTTGTATCTGGATGAACGTACGTACACACAGATAGTACTGCCGCCCTGTATCTGGATGAACGTATGTTTACACAGATAGTACTGCCTCCTTGTATCTGGATGAACGTATGTTTACACAGATAGTACTGCCTCCTTCCCTCTTCCTATAAGTGCTATAGGTCCAGGCAGCACCGCCTCCTGTCTCCACCTATACAGAGAGTCCTCCTGTAATCGTATTAATTGACATATCGCTAAGGAATAAAAGCAGAAGACAAGATGGTGAGATAAATCTCTGCTGGGCTTATACATGTGTATTAGTAAGTAAACTTTGGTATTAATAACCTGAGGACTGCAGATCAGCATGGAGCTGTTACATAGCACAAAGATCGGGGCTGGGGGTCATGGCTTTCATCATGTATTGACACCCTTGAATTGTTCAATAACCTTGACAGCTACTGGTGACAGATCATCCACATCAGCCTCTATGACTAATGGGAAAATCATTTGTTATTCTTGTTATTTAAACACATGAGGCTTGTCAGCGCGGCCCGGGACGCACACGTCTACAGGAATGTGAAATCCCAGTCTTATTTACCGTAACGGCACGGACTGCCAGCAGGTTTATAGCCCAAAGCTCCAGGGCAAAATATGTAACAGGGCCCCTCACCTATCATGTGACATGGTCTCTATGAGCTACTGGGGTCTATAGGCCTCCTCAACCTCTAGGACCCTAGTGCAACTACTGCCTCTGTGCCCCCTATAGCGGAGCCCCTGAGCTGAGGTATAGGCAATATGATAAGAAGAAAAACGTTATAGAACAACCGCCATCATCTGGAGTTGGAGGCTCCAAAATGGCAAATGAAGCACCATTCGATAGTCTTCTTCACATATGTCCGATCATTTTGCTGCTCCTCAGAGAATGATAAGATAAATCTGCTTCTGCTCTTTTAGTGATAGAGAACGTAAGGGGGACGGGTTACACACCAGCTCAGACTATGGACAGGGGGGAGAGAATCCTTGGAGGACAGCTCACACAGACTGGAAAAAGAAGAGAGGGTTGCAGATACAAGGCAGAGGAGGATCCTAAAGGTTGTGTACAAGAATAGAGTGTATACAGCAAGCTACGGTGGAGAAAAACTAAGCAACATTTTCAATAATTTAGGCTATTTTTTGCACCATAAGGCTATGTTGACACTGCATAAAACTACGGCCATAGTTCTCGCTGCAGAATTACGGCTGTAGTTTTGTGGTGTGTAACAAAGCCTTATGTGCAATGGGATCCCGGCCGGAGCATACACACATCGTATACGCTCCGGCCGGGATCCCATGTGGCGCCAGGAAAAACTGACAGCCCTGTCAGTTCACACAGTGGAGGGAGCGGCTCTGGCCGCTTGCTTCACTGTGTGCTATGGGAAGCTCCGATGCGGGCGCACGCTAATGTGCCCGCATCAGAGCTCTGCGGCCGGACAGATCATACGGCCGGTACTTAAGTACCGGCCGCGATGATCCTGGCACAGACTGGCCTTTCCGTGACCCGGCCGGGGTCATGGAACGGCCGGTCTGATACGCCGTGTGAACATAGCCTAATAAGTACAGGGCATTTGTAATACAGCAGCAGGTGGGGCTGTGTTGTAGTTCCCTGCATTGGAAAAATAGGATAGAGCTACGCGTTGGCTGAAACAAGGTTATTTACTGTGGTGCAATTTGCTAGGTGACATGCAGTTTACACACAGAGGTAATGGCCGCAAGGTCGCACAATAGTGCAGCCACAATCAACCTTGCAGGAAACTAATAGAGATGAGCTAGCACTAAAAAAAAACTTTCCAATGCTTGTTATTTCTTTATTTTTCTATACTCAAATGCTCGATTTGTGTTACAAACGCCATTAAAGTCAATAGGAGATTAGAGCATTTTTTCTGGAACCCCGTACTCTACAGGGGGAGCGTGTCCAGTCCACCTGGAAACCTCAGAAAGTGATGGGAACAGCAGGGGGAACGTGTATGGATGCATCTAAGGCTCCCAGGCCTCTGTATTAGTTGTATACTGGACCACTATCAGACTGAGTAGACCATCACAAACCAGTATACAATACTGTGTCAGATTCTTTTCTCTGTGTCACACAGGGATATTACTAGTCCTAAAAAGCACTTTTGGGTAGTTGCGGATTAAAGAAGATGTACCACCTGGCACATCCTCTATAACGTAAACTCACTGATTGAACGGCGCCGGCACGGGGAAGCCGGTGCCGCGGTCTGTTTTTCGGATCGAGGCCCCGTTCCCGTGCACGGCGCCGTTCTACGCACCGGAACTGGCCGGTGCTGAAGCACTGAAGGTGGGCCGGGCCGCCCCCAGTGGGAGGGAATTCCCTCCCCTGCATGACGCGGCTCCATTTATCTAAGGGAGCCGCGTCATACAGGGGAGGGAATTCCCTCCCAATAGGGGCGGCCCGGCCCGCCTCCAGTGCTTGAGCACCGGCCGGTTCCGGTGCATAGAACGGACCGTGGCACCGACATCCCCGTGCCGACGCCGTTCGATCAGTAGGTTTAGGTTAAAGAGGATGTACCTGGTGGTACATCCTCTTTAACCCCTTAAGGTCAAAGCCAATTTTCGTTTTTGCGCTTTTGCTTTTTCCACTTTATGTTAAAAGTCCATAGCGCTTGCATTTTTTCACCTAGAGACTTATATGAGCACTTATTTTTTTGCGAAACCAATTTTACTTTGCAATGACAGGCATTATTTTTCCATAAAATATGCTGCGAAACCAGAAAAAAAATCATTTGCGCTGTCAAATTGAAAAAAAAAAAAGAATTTGTTTTGATTTCGGGAGTTTTGCATTTACGCCGTTCGCCCTATGGTAAAACTGACTTGTTATGCATGTTCCTCAAGTTGTTACAATTACAATGATATATAATATGTATAACTTTTATTGTATCTGATGGCTTTTAAAAAATTCAAACCGTTGTTAACAAATATACGTTCCTTAAAATTGCTCTATTCCCAGGCTTATAGCGCTTTTATCCTTTGGTCTATGGGGCTGTCAGGTGTCATTTTTTGCGCCATGATGTGTTCTTTCTATCGGTACCTTGATTGCGCATATACGACTTTTTGATCACTTTTTATTACATTTTTCCTGGATTTGATGCAACCAAAAATGCGCAATTTTGCACTTTGGAATTTTTTGCGCTGACGCCGTTTACCGTACGAGATCGGGAATGTGATTAATTAATACTTCGGGCGATTACGCGCGCGGTGATACTAAATATGTTTATTTATTTGTTTATTTAGTTATTTATATTTATAAAATGGGAAAAGGGGGGGTGATTTGGGACTTTTATTAGGGGAGGGGATTTTTTAGTAATAAAAACACTTTTTTTTTTTTTTTTTACATGGACTAGAAGCCCCCCTGGGGACTTGTATATAGACAGCACTGATCTCTCATAGAGATCAATGCTGTGTATATACACAGCAAAGATCGATTACATCGGTCATAGATTGCTATGGCCTGCTGCAGGCCATAGCAATCTATTGCCGAGCCGGGATCAGCGTCATTGCGACGCTGAGGCCCGGCACGGGCAGAAGAACGGATCTCTCCCCCGCAATCGCATCGCGGGGGGGAGATCCGACCCACTAGACACCAGGGATGTTGTGCATGAAGCACTTCAATGCAGCTGTCAGGTTTGACAGCTGCATTGAACTGCTTAATTAGCCGGCGCGGCAACGGGCACGCCGGCTAATAGAGGCACTGCCCGGCTGCAGATTGCAGCCGGGATCTGTGCCGTTCAGAGCGTCATGGGTACGTCATGGGTCGCTAAGGGGTTAATGTTAGTACCCCTACTGCATATACCAGTATACTGTACCACTATCAGTATCAGTATACCATATAATACTGCTATATTGTATGTAATATCATTTTGTTTTTACTAGTCCTGAAAAGTACTTTTGGGTGTTTGTTAGCTTGTCACCTACCTAACTATTGAAACTAAGCCGTACATCTGCTCTGTCCCTGCTCCAGCAGATCTCCGTGCCAGCTAACAGAACGTGAGGGAATCAGGCATCAGGTGATCTGGGTCTATATACACCTAGGTCACCTGATCAGGCTAGGACTTGCCCACAGGGGAGCAGGGGAATCCCCCGGTGGGCCCTACACATTGGTGGGACCCCTGAGCAGGAAGTCTGTATCCCTGTTTAGAAGCTCAGGATGACATATAATCCCCCAGTTAGTTTCATGGGACTTCACCTTTCAAGAAACTTAAAGGGGTTGTCCAACGAAAAACATTTTCTTTCAAAACAACTGGTGTCAGAAAGTTATATAGATTTGTAATTTACTTCCATTTAAAAATCTCAAGTCTTCCCATACTTATAAGCAGTGGCGTAGCCACCGTGGTCGCGGGGGTCGCCGCCGCGACCGGGCCCGCCACAAGGGGGGCCCGCGGGGCCCCCCGATCAATCACTCTTGTGACCGCAAGCATTGTTTTGCTTGCGGTCACAAGAATCCGGCTCCGTCTTTCCCACGGCTGCTGCGCGGCTGCCGGGGGTGTCGCGTCTTACCCCCGGCAGCGCGCGCATCCCAGAACTCCCTGCGCGCCTTGGGCCCTGACTTCCGGTTTCCGGCGCGCAGGGAGTTCTGGGATGCGCGCGCTGCCGGGGATAAGACGCGACACCCCCGGCAGCCGCGCAGCAGCCGGGGACAGACCAGGAGGAGTGAGGATCAACGTGGGAGCGCGATGTCAGGTGAGTTAAGTTTTGTTTTTTTATCAGCCTGTACGGGTGGGGGGAAAGAGGGGGGCATCTATGAGGGTGGGGGGAAGGGAGGGGGGCATCTATGAGGGTGGGGGGAAGAGGGGGCCATTTATGAGGGTGGGGGGAAGAGGGGGCCATTTATGAGGGTGGGGGGAAAGAGGGGGGCCATTTTATGAGGGTGGGGGGAAGGAAGGGGGCCATCTATGAGGGTGGGGGGAAAGAGGAGCCATCTATAGGGTGGGGGGAAAGAGGGGCCATCTATGAGGTGGGGGGAAAGAGGGGCCATCTATGAGGGTGGGGGGAAAGAGGGGGGCCATCTATGAGGGTGGGGGGGGAAGGGGACCATCTATAAGGGAGGGAGGAAGGGGACCATCTATAAAGGGGGGGAAAGGGGACCATCTAAAGGGAGGGGGGAAGGGGACCATCTATAAGGGAGGGGGGGGAAGGGGACCATCTATAAGGGAGGGGGGGGGGGAGGGGACCATCTATAAGGGAGGGGGGAGGAAGGGGACCATCTATAAGGGAGGGGGGGGGAAGGGGACCATCTATAAGGGAGGGGGGGGGAAGGGGACCATCTATAAGGGAGGGTGGGGGGAGAGGGGGCCATCCATAAGGGAGGGTGGGGGAGAGGGGACCCATTTAAGGGAGGGTGAGGAGAGAGGGGGCCTCTATAAGGGAGGGGGCCCATCTATAAGGGAGGGTGGGGGGGAGAGGGGACCATCCATAAGGGAGGTGAGGAGAGAGGGGGCCATCTACAAGGGAGGGGGTAGAGGGGGGCCATCTATAAGGGAGGGGGGTAGAGGGGGCATCTATAAGGAGAGGGGTAGTAGGGGGCACCATTATTTGGGGGGGGCAACATAGGGGGAGAGGGAATACACAGAGGGGGGCATATATTATTAGGAGGTCACATAGAGTCAGGGACTACACTAAATGAGGGTGTAAAGGGGACAGTACAGATGTGCAGGGTAGAGAGATGAGGATGGTGTCAGTGTGAGGAGCCTAATATATCTGTTGGCAGATTCTGTGGATTTGTGCTCGGAGAAGTTCTCATAACGGCCCAGGCGGATGGAGAGAAGAGATGAAAGGAAAGAACTCCGATCAGAAAAGACGTCTCCTGTGAGTCACCTGATATAACTGCACAGTAATGTATACTGGTGTAAGAACTGTGTACAGCTGCATCCACCTCTATATGACTGGATGAGTGTGATTAGTATACTGGATTGGGGTCAGTAAACAATATGGTGGTGATGGTAGGGTTGTGGGTGGCGGTAATGTTTCCTCCCTATATACTGGTATTACTGGTAATATTGGTCTCAGTATACAGGATTTGGTCGGTAAACAGTATGGCGGTAATAGGTAATATCTGTCTTGGTGTGTGTGTGTGTATATATATATATCTATATATATATATATGTGTGGTGTTATATATATATATATATACATATATATATATATATAACATACATACAGTGGTACCTGGTTTAAGAGTAACTCCGTTAAGAGCGTTTTGTTTAAGAGACAGTTTTTCAAATTGTGACTTGGTTTAAGAACATTGCTTTGTTTAAGAACTCCTGTATTGGGAGGGAGCGCGAGTGGAGAAGGGGCATGGCCTGCATAGCGGGGTCTACAGCACTGTACTCTAACACCCTTCCAAATCATAGCAGATCCCCTTCAGGGCTGGGGCTACATCAGGGGACAGGACTGTGTTGGGGGGGGGGGGGTAATCTCTCCATAGCTGTAACCTCTCTCCCCGGACAGAGAGTGCTGCATGTATGGCCCACATCTGTCCTGCTCATTCCTTCATGCTCCCTGCAGTCTCTATCAGCCGTTCCTCTGTTTCATCCTCTCCATTACTGTACAGTACAGAATAATAATATATATGGGGTGTGGAACCAATTGTCTGCATTTACATGATTTTATAGGAAATTTGCTTTGGTTTAAGAGTGGATTTGGATACAAGCACGGTCCTGGAACGAATTATGCTCATAATCCAAGGCACCACTGTGTGTATATATATTATAATATATTATAATATATATATACACACACACAAACACAACAATAGCATTACTTGGTCGTGAAGGAGGGGGGGGGCCCAAGTTGGCCTCTCGCACCGGGCCCAGGAGACATTAGCTACGCCCCGTATAAGCTACTATGTGTCCTGTGTGAGACCCAGTGCTCTCTGCTGACATCTTGGTGGAGTCAGGAACTGTCCAGAGAAGTAGCAAACCCAAAGAAAACCTCTCTGCTCAGACACAGGACACATAGTAGCTTATAAGTATGGGAAGACTTGAGATTTTAAATAGAAGTAAATTGCAAATCTATATAACTTTCTGACACCAGTTGATTTGAAAGAAAAAAATAATAATTGGACAAACCCCTTTAAGTGGATGGCTGTGCTGTTTGCATAGAGCAGGAATGGGGAACCTTTGACCCTCCAGCAGTTGCAAAACTGCAACTCCATCATGCCTGACAGCTCCTATATACTAGAACAGGGATGGGGAACGTTGGCCTTCCAGCTGTTGCAAAACTACAACTCCCATCGCCAGCCTTCGGTTGTCCAGGTCGCCATCCCGGAGTGTCTGACCATTTAATAAGTGCGAGCATTGCCGTCACATACACGAAATGTGCAAAGTCGCTATAGTAAATGTGAAAGGTTTTGGCGCTGGGTATATCTGGTGTATGTAGGGTGGGCCCCTAGAATAAAATATTCACTGATGGCCAAGGTTACCCCGTCCGAGCACTGGCACCTGATTGCAGCCATCCTACCTCACTGCTATACTAGCAGCCAAAATTACTGCGGGTATAGTCAGCCCCTTCCCCGCATGTTTACTGCCTAATTAAGCCGCCAAACATGCGGGGGAGACTTGCTATTTTACATGAGTACCACACATTACTCCGAGTATCTTTCAAGCACCCGATGCTGAGAGATTATCACCACATTGTAATCTGCATGGGATTTCTGGATGTTGTTTTACAATCACTATAAAGATGTATCTGTAATCTGTGTATATTGTAATGAGCCCTGTGCAGACTGTAATGCTGTCAGTACCCGGCACATGTGCCACAAAGGTGGCTCCAAACATTCAGAGACGCCATCATTCAGAGAGAAGAGATAGGATGGATACTAATATGTACTTGGGATTTTATTATAGGATGTATAGCTGGGAGTAAAATTGACAGTGAGTCATTGTCAGGGGTTTTTCATTTAATCATGCCTGATCCCTCTGAACAGGATAAAGAGATTTGTGTCTGAAAGGGGTCCAGTCATTAAAATTGGGGTCCTGTGTGCCTGACTGAATGGAGCAATGGTTGAACATGTGCGGCGCTCCAGTCAAGGCTATGGGGCACACACTTGTTCCACCCAGGGGCGGAAACTAGAAAGGGCTTGCTGGGCACCATAGCTAACTTTTAATTGCACCCCCCCCCCGCCTCTTTGCCCCATCCCGCTGTGGGTAATTTCCCTGTTTGTTAGCCCACCTCCCAGTAGATAGCATATGTGGACATCTCCTCTAGTTACCCCCATTTAGGCATCTCCCCTGGTATCCCCACTGTAGATAGTGTCCCCCAAAATAAGTATCTCC